>NW_027529638.1:4440321-4527725 GCF_008692635.1 Crocuta crocuta | reverse complement strand
ATTTTTTTTTTTTTTTTTTTTAAAAAGGAACCTAAGGCTATAGTTTCTTTTGCTGCTTGCCAACTTATATGTGGTTACCAGGGAAACTTCCTGTTCTAAATTATGCTGTGTGGAACTTATATATATTCTCTTAATTTAGACCCCAAATTTAGATTCCATTTAAAATAACTAGGATGTGGTAGGAGGGAGTTCTCTAATACATCACTTAACATTTGTAGTTTCTTTCTTGAAACCAAAAACTTTGGTGGAACGTAAGTATTTGTAATAGTGTAAATCAATACATAGCACGTTTAACCGTGTCATAAATCTAACGAGTCTGGTTTCTTTGTCTAAATAGAATAAATTAGGCAAAAGGCAGTGTTTTCCTTTGAGTGATTTTATGTGTGAATATTAAAAAGTATACTACAGAGTTTAGTGTTTATATACCATTTCCCTTTTGTATCTCTTGTGGCAAAATATGTGCTAGAGATTTATGGGCATATTTTCAAATGGGAATAAATATTTATAGAGTCTTGGAGAATATGCTACCTCAGTCCCTTAATAAAACCTTGCATTCAGATATTAGAGATGCCTATTCATTCGCTCTTTTGTTTATTCAGCAAGCACATACTGTTCACCATTAAGAGTAAAGCAGTCTACTAAACACAAAGGATCCCAAATCAAATGTTTTACTTACTTTAAAGGAGCCTAACGGGAAATAGGGCAATAAATCAATCATCTTAGTACATTGCAATAAATTCTGTAAGAGAGAAATGCTCTGGGGCCAAGGTCATGGTGGAGGAGCATCCAAATCAGATGGTAGGATCCAGGACCATCTGGCTTCTTCCAAGATCTGGAAGAAGAGATACTTAAACTCTTTTTACCCCAACGTTTAACTCAAATCATTGGGTTTGCATTTGAGCACGATAACTCGGATAGCAACGTGGAGGCTGGTGGGGATGAATCTAGACTGGAGCCAAGAACACCATCTACTTGGGAGACTGCTGTGTTATTCAGGTGTAGGATGATGAGAGCCTGAATGAAGGCAGTGGTAGTAGGAATGTGAAGAAAGCACGTCAAAGAGTGTTGATTTGACAATGATTTGATGTCAAAGAATGTTAAAGAGGAAAGAAACGGACTGTGGATGATGAATGTCTCTATTTCATAGGTTAGAAAATGATAGCCCAGAAAATGATACTTACGTATAGTCTAAAACTTAGACAAAGGGGATATTGTCAGTGGTGAGTATGCAGTATTTTCAGGAACATTTTGTACATAAAGTTATGAAAACTTCTGTAATGGCTATAATTCTGAACTTATGCATTTTATTTTTTATGCATATTTGACATATTGAACTTGAACAAATCTGAAACTGGATAGGTAAGCCTGATTTTTTTTTTTTTAAATCAAAGTTGATTAAATCAGTAAAATTTTCAGCAAGAGTTGCCCCTAAAATAACCTGATGTTTATCAGATATTATAATTCATTTTTAAGATAAATTTATAAAATAACTTAATGTTACCTAATATTCTCTGAACTATCGCAATGTTCTTAATGGAAAAAGTATTGGGAGATTGTATGATTAAATGCATCATTGAACCTGTGATTGTTCTGTTACTAGTATTATTCTTAAAAGTGACCATCTGGGTGCAGCAGAAATGTAGTTTACAGAATGCTTCCTGATAGCCTGGGCCCTTTCAAAATCATAGCTGAGGTTTAATAATGTCACAATAAATTGTAGGAGAAAATGACCAGTTTTAATCAAAGTAATACCTTGTTTTCCTCTCCCCTGTAGGAATAACTAAAAGTCAAGGTATACTCTGTATCTGGCCAGTATTCATTTAGGACCACATTACAGATACTAATATGATAACCATTCAATTTTCAAGTACTTGTGCTGTGAAATACACAAAGTAATATGAAGTATTTTATTAATTTGTGAGGAAGGAGTCTATATTATATGATATGACTCTTAATTTTTGGGGGGGCATATGAGGGTCCTATATATGGTGGGTTTTTTTTTTTATTTCTTTATTTAAATTTTTTTTTATAGTTTATTTTTGAGATAGAGAGAGGCAGAGCATGAGCAAGGGAGGGGCGGAGAGAGAGGGAGAGCCAGAATCTGAAACAGGGTCCAGGCTCAGAGCTGCCAGCACAGAACCCGATGTGGGGCTCAAACCCACGAACCGTAAGATCATGACCTGAGCTGAAGTCAGAGGCTTAACCGACTGAGCCATCCAGGTGCCCCTGTACAAGGTGTTTTTAAAAGCAGTACAAAATGCATTACTTGGGGCTGTAGGTATTGATCTCAGAAAAATCAATAATTATTTTAATTTACCATGATGCAAGTGCCTAGACAGGTTCTCATACATCTTTGTTTTCTTACTATACGTTTATTAATAAATACTTTATGGTATTTAATTTTATGCATATCTTTAGTTTTTAAATGTTTATTTATTTATTTTGAGCGAGAAAGAGCACAAGTGAGGGAGGGTCAGAGAGAGAGGGAAAGAGAGAATCCCAAGCAGACTCCACATTGTCAGGGTAGAGCCTGATGCAGGGTTTACTCACAAACTGTGAGATCATGACCTGAGCCGAAACCAAGAGTCAGACGCTCAACCTACTGAGCCCCTCAGGTACCCCAATGCATATCTTTAACTTAAGATACAATTTTCAGCCTACCTCAGTTAGTATCACTATGATAGACCTTGTCATATTCCATTTTAGCGTAATTCCTAGGAATTTCCAGTGCAGTTGTTAATGCAGTGAGCTTTCTTTTTAAATCATATGCCTTTTATTGGAAATTGTTGGCAAAACATGTAAGTAATAAACTACCATGCCCTGTCATAGAAATTTACATATTTTCTCAAAATATATGATCATACTAAAGACAGGAAGGCAGAATATAAATGTCAGATCTTCACACTGCGTTCGTTTTGAGACCATTTAAAGTCATTGTGTTGCGGGGCGCCTGGGTGGCTTAGTCAGTTGAGCGTCCGACTTTCGCTTAGGTCATGATCTCGCGGTTCGTGGGTTCTGGCCCCGCGTCGGGCTCTGTGCTGACTGCCAGCTCAGAGCCTGGAGCCTGTTTCTGTCTGTGACTCTCTCTCTCTCTCTGACCCTCCCCTGCTCACGCTGTCTCTCTCTTCTCTAGGAAAAAAAAAAAACAAAACTTAAAAAATAAATAAATAAATAAAGTCATTGTGTTGCATGTTATGTCAGCCCACAGAGATTATATATGCTTAGGTAGATTATATTTGTCATTTGTTAAACAATTTATAACCAAGGACAAAAGTTTGGAAAGTGTTGTGAGGTTTAAAAGTAATTTGTTATAAAGATTACAGCGATTTGTCAAATGGTTTGGTTTTTACCTTCAAATTTTATCCAAAATCTCACCTCCAGTCCTTTCACCTTGGTCCAAGCTATTGTCATCCCTGGACTGAGTTACTATATAACAGCCTCCTAACTAGCTGAATTCATCAGAACAGATTAGCCTTTTGAGTGGTAACTCTCAGTGCTTCAAACCTCAGGGGCTTAATACCGAAAAACTTGATGTATTTTATTCACAAATGTCCCCTCTGTGCTAGCACGATTAAAGGTTCTGGGGGGAGCTTCTGATAGTCAGTTAGATCCAGGCTGCCAGATGCTGTGCCGTTCACCATGTTGCTAGCTGAAAAGTAGAGGAAGAGAGAGACTGGAGAATCTTGAAACCTCAGTATGGAAGTGACACGTGTGTCAGTACTGCTCACATTTCTTCATCCAGCATCAGTCCTGTCACCCCACCTGACTGCAGAGGGGCTGGGAAATACACCCCTTTGTAAGCCCAGGCAGACAGAGGGGAAGCAGAAACTGCTGAGCACTGTTGGTATCTTTCACACCCTTCCTTGCTGCAAGACAGTCTCAACGGAGCAGCAGAAATGATCACTGTAATGTGCCTGGTCACGTACCTTCCTTTTGGAAATCATTGAATGGCTCCCTGTTTTCATTCAGAGGAAAAACCAATGTCCTTAGTATCAATCACAAAGCCAAAAATATACTTGCTTATGTATATACCCTCCTGTATGCCTCTTTACCAGAGACAGCCCTCTTCGTCACCCTGTTTTATTGTTCTCCATAGCACTTACTAAGCAAAGCATTCTTTAATATACTGATAAATATCCTTGGCTGTTGATTTTGTCGATTTATTGTCTCTTCGTACTAGAATGTAAACTACAAAAGGGCAAGGACTGTTTACTCTATCATTTTAACTCCAATGCCTAAAATGGTGCCTGGCATGTTAGAGCATGAAGGGATAAATAGGGTGCCCTAAGAACGGTCTTAAAATTCTCATCCCTCTGTGTAGTTAACGTGCTTGTCATGTATTGTTCTTCAAGAACCATGTTCTCTTTTTTCCTTTCTTTTTTACCTTGTTTCTGAGAGATTTGCTAAAATTTGTCCAACAAGTCATGTGTAATACAACATACACCCATGTTTAATGAGGTCCAGGTTGGAAACAGTCAAAAAGAGAGATTGTAGTCAACCCTGGGGTACAGTTGCTTTATTCAGAGACTGTGTCGAGGAGAAGGGGCCTGCAGGTCAGAAGATGCCTGGTTTGGGGTGATGGTCAGGGGCGTTTCTGAGTCCCATTGAATTAAAAATAGAATATGGCGCCATACATGGGTCTGTTTCCTCGTTTCATTTTATTCATTCTTAGAATAGGACTATTTCTGATATTTGAATTGAGAAAAGCTTATTTTTATACTGAAGTCAGATTCTAGCAACTTACAATTATAATCTTACTTAAGGTTTCTAGTGGGCAGTTGCCTTACCAACACAATGAGCAGAGAACAATACACCTACCTCGTCACGTTTATGTTGGTAGAGCTAAAGAGAGGGTATTTATAAAATAAAGAGAAGAAATTAATAACATAATGGGAAAAGTGGTGATCTGACACTAATAGTTGCAAAATGAAGGATATTAATACCCTTTTTAGTTCACTTGAGAGGAGATGAACTGTCAAAGGAGGGAAGACAGAACAGAGTCTGGGTGAATTATTTGCTAGTGTGAGACGCATGATTTATTATGCCTGAATGGAACTTGAGCTCTTTGCCAGTGGACAGTCTAATATACCAGAACCAAAACCCAGGCATTTACGGTTAGCAGGAGGTCTTGAAAATAAGGCAGTGATGGGCTCGTTTGTGGGAACTGCTAGAACTCCCTGCTGCTGTTCAGTGAGTTCCATTGTGGTCATCTTAACATCCCCCTTGCCCTTTTTTGTTCATCTGAGGCACAACAAGCAGGCTGTGTGCAGTGGCAGAAAAAATGAATTTTTTCTTTGAGAAAGTTCCCAGTGAGCTTCCATCTTACATGCATGCAAATGTTAGCATTCGTCGTTCATTTCTGAGGATATGGAAACCAGTGTTTTTAGGCAAGTTTCCTACAGGAATAAGTATTTCAACAGTAATCAACTGAAGCTCTGCTGTGTATCAGAGTTCTCCAGAGAAACAGAACATATATGTATATATATACATGTATATATATGGAGAGAGAGAGAGAGAGAGAGAGATTTATTATATAGAATTGCCTCTGTGATTATGGAAATTGAGAAGTTCCCAGATCTGCACTCCGTAAGCTGGAGACCCAGGAGAGCTGAGGGTAATATTCCAGCCTGAATCTGGAGGTTTGAAAAGCAGGAAAGTCAATGATACAAGTTCCAGTCTAAGCCTCAGTGTAAGGCTACAGAAGAGCCTGATGGCCCAGCTTGCAGATAGGCAGAGTGGGTGAATTCTCCCTTACTCAGCCTTTTTGTTCTATTCAGGACTTCACAAGAGTGGATGAGGCCCTCTGACCTTGAGGAAGGCAATCAGCTTACTCAGTTTAACAATCAAATGTTAATCTCAACCAGAAACACCCTTGCAGGCAAATCCAGAATGATGTTTAACCAAAAATAGCACTCTTTGGCCCAATCAAGTTGACACATAAAATTAACCTTCATACTCGTGAAAAGTAAATTACTTTTTTTTTGGAGTGGGCGAGGGCTTCTGGATGAAAAATTTATTTACATTCTTGGGCCCCTTATAACCTAAATGAACCCTTGCAAACGTGAGAACTTTTATGTCTGGTAAAGGTAGTTCGTTTGGCATTTCAAACCTTCCAGTGGGTATTGTAGTTATGTTCTGAACCTCTATATTGTTTTAAACATGCATTTAAGTAACTGAGGGGGAGGATGCTGTCTGCTCAAATGATAACAGTTTCTGTCCCTTGCTGTGGTTTACACTACAAGATCTCAATCCTGATAGCACATTAGTATCAGCGAGGGGGAACTTTCAAACATACTCGTCTGAGGTCTGCCATCCAGAACGATTGAATCTGGATTCACTGGGGTGGAGCCTAGCATCTGTGTGTGGTGAAAGGCCCACAAATGAGTCTAATGGGCAGCCAGGACTGAAAACCCCTGATTTCATAAATCACTGTGGAGCTGCCTTTTGCTTAGGAAGTGTCCCGTGCTCCTAGATGTTGTCTGGGGGTCCTATCTACCTCCTTAGATTGCAATGTCTGCCCTTTGTCAAATAAATACCAATTCCTGGGGCTCTTAGCTATTCCTCTGGAGTAAGCTGGTTAAGTACTTCTTGGTTTCCCACCTCTACCATTGTTTCACAAAGTCTGTCAGTGGTTGACTGTTCCCTAAACACTCCCTAGGCTGTGATGGTTAGACAGCTCAGGGGTCCTCTAAATTTATCACCTCAGAGTTCAGATTGGGCTTGTATCCTGGTACTTGCTGAAAAATGACTAAAACCCTAGTGTTGCATGATGACTTCAGGAAGCAGAAGACAGTTTGTTTAAGGAATTTTCTCCAATCTTATGGAGTTGCATTAGGAAAACAAGCCTGAGGAGTATCTCTACAAAACCTTAATTTCTTAGTCCTATGCCTTGATTATAGGGCTTGGCAGTCATTAATTTTAAGGGTAACTGCCTGTCTTTCCCATATCTAAGTACGAAACATATCTCCTGCTTGTGGCATCTTCTTTAATAACACACTAAAGGATCTATCCAGTGGTATAAAATTCCATGTCATATAAGACCACACAGGGACAGTGATCTTGGTTTTTTTAACCAAAAATGGAGACTTATGGCAAGAATGAGTGCACATAGAAAGATAACGGGATAGAATATTTAAAATCAAGAATGACACACATGTAGGAGAGAGAGCTTTAAGTTCCCAATTTAGTATCAAATAATATTTATGCATGTAAAGCAAAGGATAAATCATTGCTGAATTTTTATGAGAAATTGAAGTTTAAGTCTTATTGTTCTTATTTTTATGAACGAGGATGTGAGAAAGTCATCCAGGTTCCCCACAAGAAGGAACAGCATTGTCCTAAAACTTGGTCCATTTCTTTATCTCAGCTACTTTCAGCTTGTGCAGTTTTGATTTCGTATATGATTTTTTAAAAAATTTTGGTTAACGTGAGACGTACAATTCCTAATAGCACATGATCTTCATTGGAACCTTTTAGGAACTATATCAACATATGAATCTGTTTTTAAATTTAGAAAAGGTCATAGAGATGAAGGAAATATTCTCTGACAAAATTAATGGACACTCCAGGTCTAAAAAGTTCTATTTCACTTGGTTATGTGAGATTTAATGTGATTTGTGTAACATTTCACTGCCATCTACCATCATCTTCAGGGGACAAGAAAATAGCTCGCTGTCTGTCATCCCCAAACTGTGACATTCCTTTTTACAACTGCAAAGTACCCTGTGGGGTTGGTAGATGCCAGGCCTTTTAAGACTTTACAAAGAGTGGAGACCAGCAGCTTTCAAACAGAAATATTTACTGAAGAGCTAATCCATGTATCCGAGATCTGAAGAAAGAGAGCATGACTAACAGCTGAAAATAGGGCTCATTACTGGAGCAATCTGCCATGAGCCCAGAGGGAAGGTCTCTAATTCTAGAAAGGATGTGTTTAAAGGGCAAGGCCAAGAAATGGAGTTAGATGGAATGATATATTTGAAGTGAAGAGTTGGACACACTGACTCAAGTTACTGAATATTAAAGGTATTACAGTGCCTCACATGGTCTTCATTCAGATGTAGTTGCTTACCTGATTAGGAATGTCGGCCAGTACTTGATAGTGATGCAGGGAAACGATATGTGGCTGTCGTAATTATGTGAATGTTTAAAAGTGTTTTTTATTCGTCTGAGGAATGTCCTGGGGACTTTTTTGTTATCTTTAGAGATCTTGCTGCCTAACAGGGAATGAAGAAGCTGGTAATAATTTTGTTTCAGGGTTAAGAAAGAAAGATAGATTTTGTAAAACTTGTTTTGCTAAAAGATAGGAAAAGCTGACACAAGATGGCTAATGGTAAGTTCTCAGGTCTCTGGGTGGGTTTGCTTTAGGATGAGAGAACTGATTTTTTAAAATTCTTTTGTGAGTTTTGAAAGGGCAGTGAGCTTAGTTGCCTTGATCATGCAAAATGTCGTTTAGTCTGAGTACCTTCTGACCATATTTTTTGAAGTGTTTTGATATCATTGAAAATTAAAAGGCAAACAAAACATATGGAACGCAGAGAAAATTAGAACAATTAAAAAGATAATCACATACAAATGAATACTGATCATACAGGTTTCCTAGGAGCAAGATATTCTGTATGTCTTTTTTTTTTAAATAATCTGAATATCACAGAAATTAAAAGAAAAGGCCTAGCAGGTAAAGGAAGGTTCATCAGCGTCCCTTGTATGTTTCCTATATGCCATCACTTAGTTCTTTGAGCAGCCCTTCAGACTGGGTGTCAGTATCACTTCCTGACACTTCCTGGGAGATTGGAGTTCAGATGGGGGAATCACTAAAGCAAGTCCCCAAATGGATCTCTGATTCAGATCCCATGTTCTCACATGTTCCCTTCGGTCATGGATTCCTTATGGGGTCTGTAGAGTTTCTCATCATCTTTAAGTCACTTTCCAGAGGACAGAATATAAAGACACTTCTCAGTTGAAAAGTAGATTATGCCTCCATCTTCAGGAAAGCAGAGACATTTGACCTAAGCTGCAAGTGTACAGAGCAGGAGGTAGAAACCCAAGATGACTCCCAGATGGAGCTGTGTGTTGAAGTGCAAAGCAGGCTGTAGGAAAGACAAAAAGGTGGAAACTCCTTCATCAGAAATGTGCTTGGTGGTACAGATGTACTGACATGTATTAAATACCCAGGCATTGTAAAGCAAACGTAAAATGTTACAAACCAGGAAAAGCTAATCTGTGGTGTAGAAGTCAGAATAGTAGCTACCCTTGAGGGTGGTACGCAGTGCCTAGAAAACAGCACAAGGGACCTTCTGTGATTCTGGTAAGCTTCCCGTTCTTGAACTGGTGCTCCTGGGCAGATGGGTTCAATTATGAAATTTATTGAGCTCCACTTTATAACCCATGTATTTTCCCAGGATTTTCTTATTCTACATTATTTTTATTTTATCCTTTTGCTTATATACCAAGTGTTTCTTTTTGTACATTTCTGGCCTTTAAGGCTTCAGTTTCTCTCCAGTTCTTCCCTGTCTTTTTTTAAAACTATATGTGTAAGTGAAATGTGAGTGTGCATGTGTGTGCATGCGTGTGTGTGTGTGTGTGTGTGTGTGTGAAGCCCTGTTTGATTGCATCTCAACTTCATGGCAGAGGGCCAGTCACAGAAGGCAAATCAACTCTGAGGAATGCAAGCACATTTTTGTGCAATATAAACAAAGTGGGAAAAAATAATAACACTAATGGTTTCTGAATGTAAGAAAAATATCAAATACAGGACCATTGAAGGAAGAATTTATCATTGAAGGCTTAGGTGATATAAGCAAGGAATTTGATTATATGAAATATCACTGTCTTCAACACAGAAAATTGAAGGCTGAGAAAAAATGTGTTGTGTGATTGCAGCCTACCAGGGTTGAAGAACCCTGTGATCTATGTAAAGGAGTTGGACCTTGAAAAGAAACAGATTGTCAGGTGGGAACTATTATCCTAACAAACATTTCCCTTCCAGAATTCTGCCATTCTGAGACTCTGTGCTGACCTTACTCTCTCATATTAAGTCTGTTATGGCTACTGTCTTCCCCATGTAGCAGGTTTCCAAACAAATGATATTAGACTTGGAATATACCATAGAGGAGCGGAGATTTAATATTTCTTGAGTAATTTCAGCATAGGTCACTGCCTTTGAAAATCTACCTGTATGTGACCATCTTAATAAGAGTTCATCTTTTGATAGCTGTTTTGAAAATGCATACTTAACAATGGGTCACCTCAATTTAATGTAAATTTATATCTGTATCAGGAGAACATGGAAGAAAATTAAACCATTGTTAAAGAAAGATGAATTCTAAATGAAATTTGCTCTTATTGCAAAATCTGAAGATAAATGCAGGGAAATTTCCCAGTAAAAAGAGAGGAGGATATAACACATTGTTCATAAAGCATAAAGAAGAAACAAGCTCTCAAGAGTCAAAAACGAAATAGAGTGCTCAGCTGTATAATGAGGACTTCAGTATTCACAGATGAACTTCCCATTCAGAGATGAAACGGTAAAACAGAACCTCAGGTTACCACAGATGGAGATAAGGCAGAAATCTTAGGCAAGTGTATCTTTATTAAAATCAGGTTGCAGGTATTTGCTGTACAGCAGGTCTCTGATTGTATGTTCCAAGGGGAAGTTTTCAGGCAAGTGAAGTTTTAAGGTGAGTAGAAAGTCAAAACACACAAAAAATAGAAGATTTGGAACTAATTGCCATCAGGTGAGCCTATCATCAGATTATATTTCGAGGAACGTGTTAGGAGTTAAATTCCAAATGCCCTGTTCTGATGGCAGCAAAATATATGATATTTGAGTAACCGTTTTCTTATTAAACAACTTATGATCTTTTTATATCAGTAAAGTGTAAAGGACATGATCAGGATTTGCTACAAATAAACGACAGCTTTGTTGAACAGGAACGTGTCTTTTTTTTTTTTTTAATTTTACAACAATAGAATGGGCCAAATATCCCGTGTAAATTACATTAATGAGATAGACTGCTACTTTTAATGGAGGCTGTGTGCTCTACGCACTGCCTTATGCAGATTTGCTAGTTAATAAGCCTGAACAGTGTTTCTGTTAGTGGAAAATGAATCTAAAACGATTGTCAGATTATCTGTTTGGCATGCCTGGCTGGTGTCTGGAATGGCACTTTGCTAATGTGCTATTACTCAGTGTCATTAAGCCACACAAATGATTGAAAGGTGAATTTATACGTGTATCATGGGGCTCAGTACAGGGAACAGGCTTCAGTGAAATGATGCTCTAAAGGATAAAATGAACCATTCATTTCGGATTTTCATTCTTTAGTCTTCATGTCCTCACTCAGACACATATGATATTTAAATCTACAGAGAATAATAAGACAAACCTATTACCTAAAAAACACAACTTTGCATTGCATCCATAGCTTAAAAGTTACGTATTGAAACTTGAATAGTCATTTATCCCTCATGATCCTTATATCTGAGGGATCTTGGGGAAAAAAAGGCAGATAAATACTTTAGAACTTACTTCATATAAGCGTATTTTGGAAACTTTAATTAGAAAAGTAGAACTCATGATGGAAATGTGAAATGAAAGACTTTTCACTCCTTCATCATAGGAATTTAATTTACACTTTTGCGGATTAATTAAAATACGTTAGCGTGGAAAATATTTTTTTCTTTAAATAACACATCTATGACAGACTAATACAGCAAAGCCAGTAAATGGAA
The DNA here is from genome assembly GCF_008692635.1 of Crocuta crocuta. Lineage (NCBI taxonomy): Eukaryota > Metazoa > Chordata > Mammalia > Carnivora > Hyaenidae > Crocuta > Crocuta crocuta. Next base: position 4,515,995 of record NW_027529638.1, on the reverse strand, counting down.
GCTACAAAATACTTTTCATTTTGGTCTTTTTATTAAGTCTTGTTTGATATTCCTTCAGTAAATATTTTGATATACATGCAGGCTTTCAAATTCCAAGGGCTTTGGAAAGTTTGAATAGGTTTGTAAATAATGCAATGTGCACTTGTTCTTAAAGAAGTAAATAGAAAACATGCAAAATATGCTCTGTGAGTCCTATTTTCTACAGTTAGATTTTCTTTTTAGATTTAACAGACACTCAAGGCCTTTATCTATTTATAGTTATAATGTACTTCTATAATTTTTACTCATCCAAATTTAAACCAAAATCACCATTTCCAAGGAAAATCTTTTTTTCTGCTTTTAATTCCAGCCTCCACACTACTGGCTTGCTGTGTGTCCCTCTCCTTCTCTTGGCCCTCATTGAAATAATCAGCTTTCAGTTTCAGTCATTTTTTTCTATATTTAAATTTAAGAAGTTGTATGAAGGATATTTAAAAATTTTCTGATTTGGCTTTATTTTACCTGGATAGTGGTTTCCATCTTTGTATCTCTTCTTTGATAAGGATAAAAGTGTTACAGTGCTTCCCGACATTCACAATAGATAGCCAGAACTTTTTCACACTATTAATTTGTCTTGTTGAGAGAGTAAATATTTCATACTTGTTTTTTCTTTCCTTTTTTTTTTAAAGAGTGCAGATCCTTGCAATTTAGAAAGGATAATTAGTAATTTCTGCCTTGCTAAGCAAATAGACAGTAGGGTGATTTGGACTTGGTGGAGATAAGTTTTCTTTATCATCTTCTTAATATATTTATCAAACCAGAATGTTATTTTTCTACTGTAGTAATAAATGTTTATTAGGGGATAAAATTTGGTAAATATCTGAACCATCTCAAAACCAGTTATGAAATTGCTTTACTTTGAGTACTTGCTTGTCATGACTCAAGCATCTTCAGATGACAGCTGGTTTCCACAGAGCAAGTGATCTCACAGAGAGCAAGAGGGAAAGCAGGGAACTGCATAAACATTTACAACCCACTCTCTAAAGATCCACACCTTCCCCATCCACCTTATTCTGTTCCTTCGAAGTGAGTCACTAGATCCAGTCCACACTCAATTAAAATGCAACTAGGGAGGAGCACCAAGGAACTTGTGGACAGATCTTCAAACCACCATGTTTATTAAGACAGACAATATCTCAAGTCGCTGAAATTAACACTGTAATGAGATTTGTTAATGGCTTTTAAACGTATAATAGTATGAGTTTCCTTTGAGGGTTGAAATTATTTTCTTTTATCTTATTTACCCTTGTGTCCATAGTCGAACCCAAACAGACATTCTGGCAGACACTAGTAAGTGCAGAAAACTATCAAATTAATTAATCACTATCTCTAAAGACGCTTACCTTTACTGGATTTTGAGCTCCATAAAAGCCAAGAGTTTTGCCTGTTGTGTCCTACATAGTGACCCAGCACCAGGCATAGCATAGGCACTCTCTGGACGTTTATTAAATGAATTAATTAAAATATTCACTGAGCTAAGGATGTCAAAACCTTAACTTGTCATTTGCAAAGATTTAGTTTAGACCTAGTTACATGTACTTGGAAATCTTCAAAATACCTCTCCTTGTCTCTTAGTTGAAGTATTCAGTTTGTATGTAAAAATCTATTTTTGAAACACACACTTAGAGCCATTGCCCAGATATGGACTCATAGGAATAGCCTAGTTTACTTGATTATCTTCTTGGTACCTAAGGAAAGGTAGGGTGACATATGAGGACGTCCAGTTTTATAGTCAAAATATGGTAAAGAGAAGCCCTGACTACATGTGAAGAGGTGCCAAGCAGAGGAATATCTGCTCATGCCCGGAAACATGGGAGAAATCACTCATTTATAGTTCTGGTCCTGAAATTAGAAAGGAAATAAAATTACTGCTTTTTTAAAAAAAATCCTGTGTACTTTGGGTCCATTTATATATATTTGTCACCATTAGGTTTTCTAATTTCTAGAATATAAATTACTGTAGATCCTAAAATACACCACCGAATATTCTTTATTCATTTTTATCCATCCCACATGTTACCCAAAATGATGGTGCAGTCTACCTTAAAGAACCAGTAAATCTGTTCAGAGAGTATGGGAATAAGAGAAAGACTGTTTGGCTTCCTTCTTGCATGGAAGAAACAACGGTATATACGGTGGAGCTAGAATATTGTTTGTGAAACCCACATGATGGCATGGTGTACCACAATGAATCATATGCTTTTATTCTTTTACTTTTATTTTTGTTTTTCAAAGTTTATTTATTTTGAGAAAGAGAGAGAGAGAACAAGCAGAGAGGAGCGGAGACAGAGAGAATCCTAAACAGGCTCTGCACTGTCAGCACGGATCCCAGCATGGAGTTCAAACTCATGAACCACGACATCATGAACTGAGTCAGGCCCTTAATGGACTGAGTCACCCAGACGCTCCTAATTCGTATACTTTTCGAGTTCAGAGGCACTTCAGAGACTAGATATTCTAATCTCCTGTTATTCCATCAGAGAATTTGGATAATCATCTACTTTAAAGTGTGTTGATATGACAGTTTTCAGTGAAGCCTCTTCTTTCCTTCATTTTTTGGGAGATGGAAGTTAAGGGCTTTGATGTGGCATGAGAAGCTGTCCCCTGACAGGAATAGTGATGTAGGGACTGACTTCAAAATAACATAATTATCGATTTCTACTCATGAGTGTTCTTAAGTCTTTGTGGCTGTTCATTTAAAATTTTTTATTATTTACTTAACATAGCCTGCTGGTGACCTGTACGATCTTCATTTGGAACTATGTGCCTTCGTAGGATGTCAGGCCATCATGCGGTTCTCGCTACCACTGGGGATGGATGCTCAGCCTGGATTATTTCCCTGTGAAAAGCTCTGAAGGAATTTCCTTTTCATTATTTAATACCCGATTATGGTATTTCATTTGAACAGTAGAACCCTTCAGGTTCACTTACTCTGCCCAAGGTTGAAATGTAGCACTTAACCTCATTCAGGAAACTAGTACATTTTCCAAGTTCTGAAAATGATTCTTTTATTTATTTATTTTTAATTTTTTTTTTTGTTTCACAACTTACACAAAAGATTAGTGGGAAGAATCCTCAGTAGACCCAGGGTGAAACCAAAGCCTATTTGGAATTTTTTTCATGGTAAGAACGTAACACACTAATGTATAAAGAGAAATTCAAACAAATAATTCCCATATATTATTTCAGTTACAAAATGATGTGAATTATTTATAATTAAGAAATATGTCATTGACTTTGGTTATTATTAGTGAAATGTTACCTTATGTTTAATTATACCTTCTTGTGGTTAATGCGTGATCACAGGTGATTATGTTTTTTAAGTTTAAGAGTTTAAAGTAGCACTATTCGAGATTCTCTTCCTCTTCTATCTCAAAAAGCCTTTCACATACCATGCAGAACACTGTCAAATAACAATTCCTAAGGTTTGGAAAGCAACTTCTCTAATCAGACTCTTCTTAATGATGGTGTGCTCAATACTTGTCCTTTTTACCTGTCTTTGACTAATTCTCATGTCTTAAAGAAAGATGGAATGGCTCTCAAATGCTAAGATTAAAATGCCAGATACAGCACATGAATCAATTGTAAATGACAAAAACGAACAGTAACAATTTCATTTCCGTAGGAACCAATTCATTATTATGCAGTCTGCCTCGGATGCCTGTTGTTGCTCTTCCCAGAAGGCTGACTTCGCCTTCACCAAATATGTTTCCATACAAGTAGACCAATACAGAGCTTTAGAGCTTTTTAGAGAAGCCTGATGTTGTGGTTCAGTATCAATACTTTCCAACGACATATGACTGGGTCACTAAAATGAGATGCTTCTTGTCATCCACATATCCAACACTTTTGGGTACCTTGAGAATACTAGCTGAACTTGTATTGCTCTCTACATAAGGTCATATTTTCAGCTTATTTAAGTACTGCTTTAATATATTTTCTCTTGCACTTCTTGAGAAAACTTGTTTATAGTAAGGATTAGCAATCAATTTATTAAAATGCTCCTTATCTATTATTAACTGGATATTAATAATGTAATAATATAGTTGTAGAGTTTAAAAGTACGTAGGATAGAAACCTCCATTTTGTTCACGTATCTTTTTCCTTCCCTAGACTGTCCCCAGTGGGTAAGACTTACTTCTTATTCATCCCTGTGCACGGAGAACCTGAAGGGGGTTTGAAAATGAAGAGCTGAGGGCCCCGGGTGGCTCAGTCGGTTAAGCATCTGACTTCAGCTCAGGTCATGATCTTGGGCATTCTTGAGTTTGAGTCCCCCATCAAACTCTGCGCTGACAGTGCAGAGCCTGCTTGGGATCTTCTGCCTCCCTCTCTCTCCGCCTCTCTTTCTCTCTCTCTCTCAAAAATAAATAAATATTTTTTTAAAATAAAGAATCACCGTAAGTCTGCTGAATAAGTGAATTAATAGTTAAATGCGTGTAAATGTTGCTGCAAGGCATATGCAGAGATTTGCACTGGCAGTAATCTGAGTGTTACGACAGCCCACATTTCCATAAATCCCGTACCCTCTCTCTTTGTCTCCCAGATACATAATGCAGGTTACTCATGGTTTTGCCTTGGAGGGTTTCCAGTACCGTGACCTCTTGGGCTTCCAGCTCTGCCCTGTGCTCCATGCTTCGCTTTCCTACTTAGAAGGGGTGCGTGCGTCCTTCCATCTCCTGGTTTGTTGCCTGGGCTTTAGCCTCTTCTGGTGCCTTATTCTATGTTCACCATGGTTGGGCTTCTTGCCTTTTAAATCAGGAGCCCCAGTGTCTTCCTAAGCTGAGACCTCTCCTGCCCCTACTTCTTCTAGAGCGCCATTCCTCTTGGCAACGGCAGCCTCTTGTTCTCACTTGTTAGCGGTGCTTCTACACATTTAGCTGCTCCACAGTCCCTGGGCCCACTCGTTTCGTGCGAAGGTTGCAGTGTGATCCTGCAGCCTGGTTGCCATTCCAGTCACTGACCTGTTTCATCAGCCTTTTCTTTAGCCTCTGTGTAACTGACTGGAAGCCTGGTTTTTCTCCAACATAAAAGCCCAGAATTTAGCCTGTGGGAGAGCACACCGCGTTTGCGGGTGGCGGCTGGAGGACTACTTGCCCCACCAGAAACACATCAAATGATCATCGGAGATATTTCCGGGTTTCCTTTTTTTAAAAGGCAGACAGATCAAAGACGCTGCCACCCTCAAAGAGTTGAAGACTAGCAGAGCAGCCTCGAGCCCTTCACCCCTTCATGACCCCTAACACAGTTTACCAACTGTGTGTTACTTCACATTCAAGTGCCTGAGTGTGGTGACTTCACGGTGTGTGATTTGACTATCCACCTTAATCAAGTAATGGGGAAAATAAAAGAGTACACTTACATATACACTTAAGTTTCTTGAATATTCTCATCAACAAGAAGAGGGCCGTTCATTAATTATTTGAGTACATTGGAAGAAAATCCTCTGCATGATTTGTTTTTAAATTTGCCACACAAACCTAGGAAACATGTTAATAATAATTGTAAGTTTCTTTACAATTAAAATTGTAATTGTAAAAAGGTCTAAAATATTACAGATGTTAATTCTCCTCCTTTCATCCAGAAAGCTTTCTCTGACTTTCTCTTAAGACAGAATTACCTCCTGTGTGTTTCTGTGTTACAGAAACTTAGCCTTGAATAAGGAGTTACTCCTGAGGATTTGGGTTTTGTATTCAAAGTTAACTTGACTATGTTTTCCACTACAATGCTTTCAGGCTGATAAGGGCATTTATGGGCAGGGAATGGATCTTGCTTATGACCTCATCCTTGGTGCCTAATATAGTACCTGGAACATATTTATCACTCAGTAAATCTTTCTTGCATTTATAAATAAATTCATAGTTTACATTGTACCATTATGTTCTGTGGCTGGTTGGAACGTTCCATGTTTCCATTTTCTGTTGTCTAAATTTATAATAATTTACTGTGCATCCACTTTGGTGTAATCAGTATAACACGTACATATGTCAAACAGAAGGTATTTCTGTAGAGAGGGAGGGAAAAATGAGCCAATATTGAGGAAATACTTTGCCCATCCAGGAACAGTCTTAAAGAGCAGCAATAGCTATTTTTGAATGTGGTTCTATTTTATGGTATTACAGCATATCATATTTTTCCTTTATTCCCTCACCTAAAAAACCCCAAGGTTCTATCAGGTTGATTGAGGAGAGGATTGTGGGACTCGGTAAACAAGTAAAAAGTCAATAAGTAGTTCCAACTGCCAATCATATAACCACAAGATAAAAATGAGAAAATCAAAAGAAGTGACGAAATGTTTCCTCTTATTTGGCTATGTTTCCGCATGTGAAAGGATATCTGGGGCAAGCTGGGGAAGCGATTTGATTTTACCAGCAGCATTACAGGCATGGTCGGTATTATGCCCCTGTGTCAGCTCTGGTTGACGTCCTCCTGTGTGATAGAGCAGGGTCATACAAGGGATTAAAAAAACACCGGGTTTGAGCTGTGCCACGGCGTGCTGAAGGTGGACCTGCCCAATTAAAGACCCAAAGCTGTTGTCATTGGTTTCTTTTTTCTAGAAACAGACTAAGGATAATATGATAGAAAACAACTCAAATGAGCAGATGATAGTGAGAATGTATCGTTTTTAACACTACTGTGAATCCTGTTTATCACCTTGAGATAATGTTTCAAAGGTAAAACTGAAGTGGTATTTAGATTAATGTAAATACTGCATTCTCTCTTTTTAATTGTGTTTTGAATGAGCCAACAATTTATAGTTTTGCTTGGGAGAATATTTTTATACCTGCGCTTGATTATACTGTATTTATAATATACATTTTAATCACAAAGAAGGCAATGACTTCTTTCTCTGATTTTCCTTTTTTGATATTAGTTCAACTCATTCTTGCCTTCTGCTCTATTTTGGAAAAGGACTGTACCACATCTTTATGGGAAGAATGAGGCTAACAGTATGTGAGTTATTATAAATTCATGCCTTCTGCTATCCTTGGAGGAAGAGATGTTTTACATTAAGAAATCTTCCCTTCAGGTCTTTCTGAAAGAATAAACAGAGGACCTGTTTGTGTCATCAGGGGGTACTTAATAAGTAGAATAGTTACCACTGTCAATAATTTAATGTTAAGATTTATATCTTCTGTAATAATGAAATGTGACTTTTCAGAATGTGGTATACTAGAAAATATCAGAGAATATCTGAAATAGTAAAGCCATCCATTATGCCTCTGCAGAAGATATTATGCTGCTTATAATTGTTGTGAATAGCAAGCATCGTCTTTCTACATGTAAGGTAGGTAGAATTCTAAAATGGCCCGCAGGAATACTTTGTTCTGGTGTGAACACTCTGAAGAATCCTCTCTCACTGAGTGTGGGTGGGCCCATGAATAAGATGGGCTATAACTACCACCATTATTACATTACTTGGCAAATGGGATTTTGTAGCTGTAATTAAGATCCATAAACTGTTGACAGTGAGTTGGCCAAAACAGAAACAATCATGTTTGCTGTTTACCTTACTCCACAGGGAAAAGTTTTTATTAAAAATGTTTATATATTATATGTTTGTAAATATATACTCTAGATATAAATGTTTACTATTATAATATAAAACTATAATTACTTCAAATTTAATATTTATGTATCCATATGTGTAAGCGGAATTTCTTCAGAAAGCAAGTTTATCGCATGGAAATATGAAAAATATACTTCATACTTTACAAAAATAATTTGAGTTTTGATACACAGTTTTAGAAGCAACCTTGTAAGATGTAGGTGCCTGTGGACAGTCCTGACAAGGGACCCTCTGGTAACCTGTTACTTTAAAAAAAAAATAGTTTTCTTGAATTTGAACGAAAGAAAAATTTGCAAGAAACAATGAAATTTGAATTTTGTATCTATCTTAGTATATTTTGACTCATTGACTGTTGTGAAAAACAACTTGAGTTGCTATTTAAAATAATTGACTAGGTGCTAATGTTATATGAAGTATAGTTCACACAAACTCCAAACCCACAAGTAAGTAATAAATATGTTACATCCACAGAAAATTATTGGAAAATACTTAGAAAGATGTTTCGGAGAGTGCTAATTGCATGCAAAATTGAGAACAGTGTTATTTAAAGAAATGATGTGTTCACCACATTGTATTGCAATAAATATTGCCACAATAAATGATTGCTAATTCTGTATTGAGTCCTTTAGGGGAAATCTTTTAGGACATCCTGAGATCACATGGTCCACCATCACTGCAATATAATAGGAGTTAATGCCATGTCCGAGTCCCTCATTTACTTCAGAAGGAGTTGGAGCCCACATTAACTACTCTGTTTCCAATTGTATTTTCATTGATAAAACTGCGGGCAGAGCCATTCACACGGTTGTTAGCATACTTGTGATTTACAAAGAAGTTTATCAAATCCATCACATCGAACGGAGTTGTAATTATCTATTTGTATACATTTATTGTATTTTGTCCGTTTACATGGTGACTTATGGGTCTCGAATATTCTCAGTCAATTACATGTGCATAATCATTATTGAACGAAAGTAGACGATGGCAGGTTTGGAGTCAGTAGAGCTGATACCGTAATGGGCCTTTAAAGACTTTTAATACACTGATTCTGGAATGACACAGGGTCAGTCTACTGAATGACTGTATGTTTTGATTTTTTTTAATCTTTAGGTTCAAGCCAAAGTCAGTTTTGAAAATAAATTAACAATTACAATGCCTGTGGAAGGACTTGAATTGAATTCCAGGTGCATTTTACTATTTTAAGTATAGAAAAAGACTACGGATTTGAAATTCACGAGTTGAGAGGGACAGGAAAAACACTGAACCAAAGTAGTACTTTTTGCCTTTAATCGAAGAAAAACTTTTCAAATAGGACCCAGGTTTCCTTTTATATTTTTTTCTTAACGTATATATAGTGAGTAAACAACCCAGGAAAATTCCTACATGGTTCATTTGAGTCTGGATAAAAAGGTGCTAGAAATGTCCACATAACTTTTGTGGAATTGCAAGATAAGAGAGGTCAGAAATCTTTTTAGAGGTAGCCAAAGGAAATTGTCATTTTAGAATTCATTTATTTATATATTAGTAGACTAAAGCTTGGGATAAAGGGTAAATTGATGGTTATATATTCCTGCTGTATCATGTACATCTGGGGCCACTGTGAACTTCAGTATTCTATTAAATAATAGTAATCATAGCACTGATTGAATCATTATGAGGGTTAGAGGAATTAACATGTGTCAGAATATATAGCAAGAACTCAAGAAAAGTCAAATCATTATAGGGGCACCTGTGTGGCTTGGTTGGTTAAGTGTCTGACTCTTGATCTCAGCCTAGGTCTTGATCTTAGGGCTGTGAGTTCAAGCCCTGCGTTAGGGCTCCGTGCTGGACATAGAGCCTGCTTAAAAAAAAAAAAAAAATCATAACTATTCATTTATGCATTTAAATCAAAATTATCTGTGTGACATACAAGGCATATATTTTTTAATAATCAGCCTGTCCTGAGAAAATGAGAGTTTTAACATTGAAAGGCCTTAGAAGCAGCCCCACTAATGTTTTCCCTGTCTTTGGTTAGCTCTGGTAAGTGGCTGTATATCTTGAGGTTGAGAGGGAAACAATGAAAGACAAACTTTGTAATTTTAGAAAGAAAAAGAGAGAAATGGAAAAGGCAGATTAAAACTCGATGTTAGCTTCTGTGAAAAGAGAAACAGATACGTAAAGGAAATGATGGAAAATTCTATGACATGTTTATTTTTCACCAGACTGAAAAATCATATCCAGAAAAAAAAGTGCTGTTTACTGGTGGAAAGCTGTGATGTAGACATCCTCTAAACCCTCTTTTCATTTCAGTGGCCTCTATTTAGTGCCCCAAACAGAAGAAGAAGTGTAATCTTTAATGTAATACATATTATGGTACTATTTTCAAATGAGGCAGGCCTGTTCATTTGTATCCTAGGTTCCATTTTTTGTTAGTTTGAAACTCGTAAGCTTCTAAAAAGAAATTCTGGCCTAGGTTAATAGTGAACATTCTGGAGCCTCATTTTCTTGTAAGCTGTATTGAAACAATGTTATTAAAAAGTTATAAGTGAGGGGACAAAATGCAGACATACCCTACATGTTCAAGCAGAAACAAACATAAAGAAAATGTAGATGAAAACACAAAGATACCTTTGTCATAGGTAAATATTCTTAGACACCAGATGCTATATCATATATGCTATTTACTTTTTTCTTCCTATTCCGTATGAAACAAACAAACTGATCCAAGGTTGGAGATTTTGAACTCACTACTAAGGATAAATTCCTCTACTGTAGCACCATAAAGAAAGCTTTTCATTATTTCTGAGTTCTGTAGGAGAGAACTCCAGAAAAGAGTTAGCAAGTTTCTGTGTACAGAGTCTCCTCAGGCTGAAATGAAGGTGTCCGTCTGTGCTGCAATCCCACGCAGGGTTCAAGTCCAGGTCTAAGGTCTTTGGTGTTGGGTGAATTCAGTTCCTTCAGTTGTAGGTCTGATGTCCCCATTTTCTTGAGGGCTGTCAAAGTATCTTACAAAGTGAGGGGCAACTGGGTGGCTTAGTCAGTTGAGCGTCTGACTTCGGCTCAGGTCATGATCTCACGGTTTGTGGGTTCGAGCCCCACATCAGGCTCTGTGCTGATAGCTGGCTCAGAGCCTGGAGCCTGTTTCGGATTCTGTATCTCCCTCTCTCTCTGACCCTCCCCTGCTCATGCTGTGTCTATCTCTTTCCCTCTCAGAAATAAACTATTAAAAAAAAAAAAAAAAACAGAACAAAACAAAGTATCTTACAAAGTGAATCTCTATCTCTGTCTCTCTCCAAAGTTTGTGGCTAAAGATTCAGAAATAGATCAAAATACCAATATGACCGTATTACCACATCATGTGTTAAAATATTAACAACATTCAATGCACAAGTAGGAAATGTGAAGGCAGAACAGAAGCCTTTAAGCTGTGTGCTATTGTCTTGTTGGTTTCTTAGAGTATTATCTCTTATGCCTTTTCCAGACAAATGAAAAGGACTCAAGTGGTAAGAATGTTTGATATGGTCACCACTATTCTGACAGCAAAATTTGGCAGATGGATAATGAGGATAAGACAAAGTTCTCTTGTTCATGTTTGTTTATTTAAGAAATACATTTTTTCAAAGCGTGTATCACATGCATGTGCTCTATATGGAAAGTGGTTCCTTTCTCCACTTAAAAAAAAACAGTTATTCACAATTCATGTGCATAAAAGGTTTGAAGAAGGGAAATAACAAAATGAGTGTGTTCCTAATGCTTCTGAATTCAAGTCGATAAAATTCAAAAAACAGTGTCATGACTTAGATTACTCAGATTACTTTCAAATGTAAGTGAAAACATTTTTAAATCATGTGGACTGATTTGTAATTCACTCAATAGTCTCATGTTTATAAAATGTATAGTGTTTTCTGAGCACACTGAAGTTAGAGATGAATATAATATTTTATGGCTTATGTTACCCATACTAAATATTTTTGGTTTTAAGGACTTATGGATTTTGAAAATATTCTCATTAGCTTTTAAATTTTCTAAACAAATCTATATCTCACATTTGCACAAGAAATCTAATCTTTTAATAGTATTTGTTTAAATACCTTATCAATGAATCTGTAACGCTCTAAATGTTACAGAATATGCAATTATATTTTTAGAAAGGAAACTTTACTCTTTATACGTAGGTATGTAACTTTATCATTTTCAAATTACCTGAAGTTTCCAATGTTCATATTTGGATAAGTCTGAGTATTTGCAATTTCCTTAATACATCTTTGCTCCAAGTTTCTTTCTTTTTTTTTTTTTTTAATTAGGCAATACCTTTCATCTACAAATCAAGATGAAAGACAGCCATTTACTTCCCTGTAAGGGTTTGCATTGAACTCCAGGACCAAATTAATCTTTTGCATCCAAAAATTAAGGAAGTCACTGACAATGCACAGACTTATGATGGTTGAGTTTACCTAAGTCATTCTGTTTCTACATTGTTATGGTTAAGTTCCTTCAACTCAGGGAGCTCCCTATCCCTACAACTGACTGTCCTGCAACCCTCTCATCCTACTTACACACCTTTTTTCTTACCAGAGAATTTAAATGTAAAATTAACTTGCCTTGTAATTTTATTTAACTTGAGCAGATTTTCACTTTAATTTTGTGATTTTTATCTCTCTTAGATAGTTGGTGGTCTGCCGCATTTGTCAATATTATATTTGAAATTAATGTTTCATTGCCTTGTTAAAATCATTGCCGTCATATACACAACAACTAAAGTTGAAGGTCAGGGTACCTCTATGTGCAATGACTCATTAATATAGGGGGTCACATATTGTCTCCCTGGGATAAAACCCACAACTGTCACCCATAAGCCTCATGGAGCAGCGGTCATTCTCTGAGCAAATAAACTAATGTCTAGGGCCTGGCTCTCACGCTTGTGATTTCAGATACCAGTGGACTCAGTTGTCTCTCCTAGGTGTACTGGGATATCAAACCCAAATTCCAATTTAAAATGAAAAGCATAATCATTCCATGGATTAGAATACTTCAGTGGACCCTGGTGGTACATTATCTCCCCTTAGTCTCAAAAGATGAGAAATCAAATCATATGGAATGCCAAGTTATTCATGCATGGTAAGAACTAATATCTCAAGGACAAGACCATCAAGGTCAGAATGACAAAAGTTTTTTCTCTTCGTAGGCAAATATGCATGGAAAAAGAAGTAATAACATGTTGTTTGGAGTCAGGACAAGGAGAATTAGATAAATCATATGGCTTTAGGCCATTTACACATAGACACCAAATGTGGTAGCAAAGGTTTTACTAATGGAAAAGGGACAAAATAAGCTCCTGCATCTGTCTCCTGCCTGGGCATGACTTTGCCAATGGGAAGAAATTCTTTAAGTTTATTGCCCAAAGTTCATACTCTCCTGAACAATGTTTGAAAGATATTTTGAATATTGACCTCTGTGACTCCCCTTTTAATGTGATCCTCTGAATGATTAATGGTCCTTTACCTTCTCTAGGGATTGAGACACTATTTTTAATACATATATATATTTTGCTACCTCTTTCTTGTTCTACTGCATTTCCATTTTGTAGTTTTACATTAAGAAGGCAATATTTTCCGGTTTTTAAGGAATATGACATTCTGGACTGCAGATTTTGATAAGTGTATATTTCTTAATGTCCTTCCCATAGGCTTAATTGTAAAATTATATATAGATGCTTAACAGATATTTGGATACTGATATGTTGAGACTATTAGGAAATGATTTTTTATATGTGGACATTTAAAAATATATGCATACATTATTAATGACAATTGCAACCAGGAAATGATTAATTCTAAGTCAAATTCTATGTTCAAGAACAGCTAGATATATTTTGCCAGGCTAAAAAGTCAATCAAGTATACCTGCAGCTAATTATATAGTACTTCTAATTCACCTCTTCAGTACATCATTTCCCCTCCTCCACAAATCCCACTTGCTTGTTTTCTCACAAAGCTGCCAAGAAACTGTGAACAAATTTAATGTCTGAATAACTGCTTGCTCTCTTAATGACCTTGAAAAATTACTTGCATCATTAAAAATTCGTAGAAAAGAAAGATTTTAAGATTGGCATATGTAATCATAGTACATCTTGTTATGCTACTATATCATTACAATCTTATGAACTTGAGAAAGTATCTCAAAGACATTGACTTTGCTATAGTTACCTAATTATATTAAAATCTTACGATTTTTTTCAAAGAATCTGTATATGGAGAGTAAGAAAAGGAAAAACAGAGAGAAGAGATGAGTGATCCTTTAATTTTTATGATACCTCACAATGACTATTTCGAATGGTACCACAATTTTTCAAGTGAAGTATTCCAATTGTTTTTTTTAATTGAGGTGAAGTTCTCATAGTATACAGTTAACCATTTTAAACTGTATATATAATTTGGTGGCTTTTAGTGCATTCACAGTATGTCTCTCATTCAAAACTTTTCATCACCCTAGAAGGCGCTGTACCTTTAATTAAGTAAATGGTTCTCCATTCTCTCCTTCTTCCCACTCCCCTGAACCACTGGTATGTTTCCTGTATCTGTGGTTTTGCTTTTAATTATAAATATTTATAAATTTAAAATTCTGTGTATGTGTTGATTTTATACCCCATTTTTCTTGAGGAAAGATATGTGGAGGGGAAGAATGGACAATCCTAAGACGTCCTGGAAACTGACAAGATCGTAAAGTGTCATCAGAAGTCTTCTGTTCCCTCTCCCACAGCAAGTTTCACCCTGTGTCGCATGATCTGCTTGCTTGTCTGTCTTCTCTTGAAGTGATTACAAGGCTTGTAATCACTAGAGCCTGAGTGCTTAGCACCGTATCTTCATAACATTTGAGTGTTTGCTGTTTGTTGAAGGGAGAAGACATATAGCTCATTGATAATATTTTACCTAAAGTAATAAGTAGAAAATAATTATACCAGATTCCTTTTTGTTTCTTTTTTATTCTTTCTTCATTTTTCCCCCTTTGTGTGTGTGTGTGTGTGTGTGTGTGTGTGTATGTGTTGTTTTTGAGGTATGCCTTTCCTGAACTTACTTTGAAAAATGTAAAATTGGCTCCAAAGGGTATTTATAGAATTAAAATTGACCTTACCGTAATTTATCCAATATTTAGCTTTATATACACGCACACATATATATGTATGTTATAAACACATATATATGTATCTTATTATATACAATATACATTATTATCTATATGTGTGTGTATTATTGTCTAATACTAAAAAGAGTTAAATTTAATTATCTGGACAAAGCAATCTGATATTATTTTGTCTCTTTTCTTTTCTAGGCATTCGTTTCTTCTTGGTACAATCTTTGTCTTCCACCCTTAGCCCCACCTCCCTGGCTCAAAGCATCAGTACTCAATTGGGTGGGTTCAATCAATGAATATTCACCCAGTACTAGAGTAAGATCTATCATTAGAATAGGTGCTCTAGCGGCGCCTGGGTGACTTAATTGGTTAAACATCTGACTCTTGGTTTCTTGATTAAGCCTCTGACTCTTGATTTTGGCTCAGGTCATGATCTCCCAGTTTGTGGGTTCGAGCCCTGCATCAAGATCTGCGTTGATAGTGCAGAGCCTGCTTAGGATTCTGTCTCCCTCTCTCTCTGCCCCTCTCTACCTCTCTCTCTCTCTCTCTCTTTGTCTTTGTCTCTCTCTTTCAAAATAAATAAGTGAACTTTATTTAAGGAAAAAACATATGTGCCCTATAGAAAGGGGAGCAAAACCATATCCAAATCACTTCCTCTTGTATATTTTCCCTAAAATATGATTTTTATTTTGTATTGTATAGCGGGAAACAAAATCATTTAAAAACTCAGTGTTAACCCCATCCAGTTTCCTACAAGACAGGTTGCTTTCAATAGACAAGTTACCTACCATAGGGAGTGGTGGGTATTGTTTCAGCAATGAATAAGATAAACATTTTCCTTTATCTCATCCTTTTTCTCACTTCATGTTGGGAGATAATTCTGCTTATACTGGCAGATCTGTTTGATATGTGTGAAAAAAGTCAATGGGAAATAACAGCCTTTTCCATAATTCTTTAAATATCAGTGTCCATGAGCCTTCATTCTGTGTTGGTTTAGACAGACAATTCCCTTACAGGTGGGATATTATTACAAGAGTATTCTAATCTTCTGTTTCCAAGGTTTCTGTGAAGATAGTGCTACACATTTGATTTGTGGGCAAGAATAGGTCATTGTTGATTTTACTGAATTCCTAAGGAAATTGTTTTCTGCTCATTTAAAATTTCCTCTGGGTAACACATCACATTATCTTGTATGGGGGTGTCTGCGGCTCACTGCTCAGTGCCATTAACATACATCTGGGCCACCCTTTGTGTGGAACTGTCCCCTGGTGAAACCCTCAGTTGTCTGGGATGGAGAAAGACTGCAATTTACAGAGTCCATTATCACCTCTGGACGTGTAGAATGATAATGGAAGTGACAGAGGTGCAGCTGAAAATTGGCTCTTAATATTTTATGTGTTCAAGCAGAGGATTGGAAATCTCATGCTGCTCTTTAGGGAAAATGAAGAATGTGGGATTTTTTTTTCCTATTAGAAAGTTATATGCAAAAAGTTGACTGCAAGGTTTCAAAGAAGGTATTACAGCACATTCATTTTGTGTTAACAGATACTTCTCATTAGAGGTTTAGAGGGAAAAGATACTTCCGGGTGAAAAATTAAAATACGGAAACAAATGATATCCAACATTGTAGCAAAGTTTTAGAACTGACAGTTATAAAATGATGCACCATGCACATTACCACTTCGTCTTCTCTGGTATACTGTGTCTAAGGAATCACAGATATTTGCTTAAAGATATTATTGCCAAATTTTGGGGTTGCTTTTTCTTATTTTCCCCTCAGCACATTTTTCCTGACTTGTAACTTAGAATAGTGTTTCAAGAGCTATCAATGTCCCATTGATGTTGAAAACAGAAATTCTCTGTCAGAATTTTTAAGTGTTTAAGTGTTTAAGACATAAAAGATGGAAAATAAATACAGCTTCTGAACTAGTTATATTTAACATTTACCTCAGTGTATTACAGTGCTTATTGTAGCACTAACGAGATGCTTGTTGAAAGAATTCTTTCTTGAAAAATGTAGTTACTTTCTGGCTTGACTAATATGAGAAATAATGCAGTGCCCTTATTATAAGTATTTTATTACTTGTCATCCATCTTATTTCAGACAAAAGTACTAAGATATTTTCTTAATAATAAAAAACTAAATAGTATTGAAATTTAGCAGATGTTAAGTCCTGTGTATATTTTCTTGATGTATATTTATGATATCAAGAATATCCAGGGGTGCCTGGGTGGCTCAGTTGTTTGAGCGAACGACTTTGGCTCAGGTCCTGATCTCACATTTCGTGGGTTCAAGCCCCACGACGGTGTCTGTGCTGACAGCTCAGAGCTTGGATCCTGCTACCGATTCCGTGTCTCCCTCTCTCTGCCCCCTCACCTACTAAAGCTGTGTTACTCCCTGTCTCAATAATAAATAAACATTAAAAAAAAAGAATATCTAATTCATCTATTCTACCAGTAGTATACATTAATGACATTAGTGTACTGTTATTGCCTCATCACCGTTGTGCCTCAGTTTTACATTTTGAGGGTTTTGGAGATGATGGGATAAGCCTGGTGGTTTGTTTGTTTGTTTCAGTTGCTTTTCAGAAATGACATTGTTTCTGTCAATACTCCTCTTCTGGAAATGAACATCACTTTACTCAGCTGTACATAGGGGAAGTTTCAAGTTACCGTGGTGGATTTCAAGCCTCATTGAAATCAGCAACCTCTACCATTTGGAATAAGATCTTTGTAGATCCATTTATTTAGATGTATCACCTGATTCAGTTGCCACTGGAAACATCAAAGTAACAAGACTGCCAGATTGAGATTTAAGGAAGTGTCTAAATGCTACAAACACCCTGTCAGAGATGCCTAACTAACTGCTTGGGATATAAATTTCTCATACTGTTAGGATACAAACATAGTCTTTATATTGTGCAGTCACAATACCATTAAGTTCCATCACTACAATTTTATTGAGTATTCTGTGTCAAGCAGAATTGTAGGCACTTTTACATGTATTCTTTATACTGCATTCATTTTCGGGGGCCTTCCAAGTGTAGGAGGAAAAATATGGTTATCTTAGTCACTGTTATCCCCAGATCTAGTCCAGTTCCTGGAAATTAATAGGAACTCAATAAATATTTGTTGAATGAAGAAAGGAATTACTTTAGTTCTAAATATGATAGTTAAAATAGCTACATAGACATTTTAAGGGGTGGTTTCATAATCATCCTGGTACTGGTGAAGAGATGAAAACTTCATCAAGGTGATGAATAGTTTTCAATAGTTGATTCGCTATTAAGAAGTAGGTGAGGTCACAGTCATTTTCCTTCTTGTTACCAGATACAGTTGGTGCCTCTGGGTCCTGCCAGTTCTACAGTGTCAATGTGTAAGATGTCTTTCTTTTTCTTTTTAAATAATATAAATCATAAAATGACAAAATGTTCATCGCAACAGCTTTTCTATGCAATAGTATATTTCCCTGGCGTTATTGCATCCCATATTTCCATGTTAAAAATCTGCCGGAATTCTTGGTAGCTGTAATTTATCAAAGGGAATATGTAGAAAATTCCACTGCTACATACTTTCTCACACTGTTGAACGTTATGAACCTTTGTAACATGTCTGCATCTGTTGCCACCACTTTGGGTCCGCTCCACACTGAGTTTGAGCTCTCCTCTGCACTCTGTAACTGGTCAGGCCAGGCCAGGAAAGGGGGATATGGCATTTTTGACAGGCTTTCCTTAAATAGTTTGATTGTATACTGTTATTAAAATTTGAAATTTATTTCCTGTATATAATTTAATTTTTTCCTCAGTCAATTTCAAGAGGGAGATAGGACAGATAATAGTGTTATTGTACTTCTTTCTCAGATGAGGGGACTAAGTAAGGCTCAACTAGGTTGGTGACGAGATTCTCACGCGTTGCATGTGGAGCTACAACCTCAGCTCTGTGTTCTTTCCACAGAAGTTATTATACGTTGTGCAGAAATCAAGTTTAGGTCTCTTTTTTGAGTTAGAGAAAATCCTGACAATAGGAGAAATCACACTCCCATTTCCACGTTAGCTGGAAGAGTGCTAGCATAAACGTGGTTCGTTCCTGCCCTGGCAAAGTCCTCCTTCCCACCTTGATGTATCCAAGTTGTGTCCAGCCTAGAAGGGGCTAGCTCCAAGGCCCTTCTTCCTGGAAGAAGATCGTTTTCCCTGCAAATTCCATTACCTCTATTATAACATTCTTTGCGGTCTGCCTTGTGGTAGACTTGAATTTTCCACCCTTGTGTCTTAACGAACCTAGAGTTAGACAGACGTGAATTCTCATCTCCTCATCTTATAATAACGTATAGGTAGCTGTGTGTCATTGGGCAAGTGGTGAAATTTTCTAGTATAGCTTTCTTTGTCTGCAAATTAGGTCACCTACCTCACAGGGGAGTTTTCAAGCTTAAAATGTAGAAGTAGCTCTGTAAAATGTGCAACACACCGGGAATGCTGAATAAATAGTACCTATTATTATTTTTGGCCTTTGTATCTCACTCGAGTTTAATTCGGTATTCATCTTTCGAAGAATCTGACCTGGTAGTTGAATTTTATATGAATATCTTTCTGTCTATCTATCTATCTATCTATCTATCTATCTGTCTATCTGTCATCTATCAATCTACCTATACCTAATCTCTGACTATTCAGCTATTGCATAAACTAAATTTAGAGTAATCTAAGCAAATGTTTCTAGATAAAATACAACATTTTCAACAAGCTGGAGAAGAGCTAACTTTTTTTTAAATCTTGCTTCTGTGGTACAAGGTACTATAAATATACTTAAAAACAATTTTTTTCAAAAAAACTTTTAATGTTTATTTATTTCTGAGAGAAAGAGAGCGAGCGAGTGAGAGAGAGAGAGAGCAGGAGAAGAGCAGAGAGAAAGGAAGACAGAGACTCAAAAGCAGACTACAGGCTCAGAGCTGTCAGCACAGAGCCCGATGTGGGGCTAGAACCCACGAACCATGAGATCATGACCTGAGCCAAAGTTGGACGCTCAACCGACTGAGCCACCCAGATGCCCCTTAAAAACCAATTTTTATGTAGAGTCAATTCTTCACTGGGTCAAACAGACAAATAAACACAGGTGATGGTAAACTTCTCCCAATCTTCTTAACTTTGTGCGTTGGGAATATGAGAGAAATGCAGTGAGGACCATCCTGTGAAAGTAGGTAGCCAAGATAGAACAGTGGCACCCAAGTCTTAGTCAATAGATGTTTTTAATGCTTCACCATTTGTACCTCAGAAAATAACTGATTTAAAAAAATGTGGTATAATTTACATAGCATGAAAATTTAGCCTGCTTACTTTACAGTTCTTTTTTTAAATTTATTTTTGAGAGAGAGAGAACACAAATGAAGGAGCGTTAGAGAGAGAGGGAGAGAGAGAGAATGCCAAGCAGTCTCTGCACGGTCAGCTCAGAGCCTGACACGAGTCTCAAACCCATGATCCGTGAGATGATGACCTGAGCCGAAAGCAAGAGTTGGACACTTCACTGACTGGGCCACCGAGGCGCCCCATTTAGTTTACAGTTCTATGAGGTTTGACAGATCCATTCAGTTACATCACCACCACAGTTGTGTAGCCAGCACAGCCAAGATATAGAACATTTATCATTGTCAGTGAATCTGGAATTAGGCAGGCCTAAATTTAAACCTCAATCTGCCACTTTCAGCCAGCATCCAAAAATAAGTTTTCATGTCCACTTTTTGTCAGGTACTTCCCTGGCTCCCAGCTTCTGGCAACACTTAGCTGTTTCCTGTCCCTGTAGTTTTTCCTTTTCCAGAGTGTCATCAATATAATCCTACACATATGTAGCTGCTTCTTCTGGTTTCTTTCAGTTGGCCTAATTACTGAGATTCGGCCATGTTTTTGTATGCGTCAATCGTTAACTCATTTCATTCCTAAGTAGTATTCCATTGTATAGATGTACCATGATTTGTTTATCCCCTCACCAGGTAAAGCCGGCCTACGGTTTTCAGTAATTGTGAATAAAATCACTACAAATATTTATGTACAGAGTTTTGTGTGAGCATAAATTTTCATTTCTCTTGGGTAATATCTAAGAGTGGATTGCTGGGTCATATGGTAAATGTTTGGAACTTACTGTTGTACAAAATACAGTGAAAGGCATGTCATACTGATTTTTTAATTTAGGAATTCTAGATTTATTCTGACTTCTGATACGAAGCATCATGTGAGATTTTCTTAAATAGGCATCATTTTGAGCATGGCTTATTGAGTATTGAGTAGCTACTGTGTATAAGAATTTGTATTATTGTACTATGTGCTCCCTCAGAGTGTATCACCATATGGGGTGCTATTTTTCGCTAAATGGATTCAGACAGTGATTTGGGGATTCTCATTTACCGTTTTGTAGATTTATTTCTCCTTCTGTCTTTATAACTTGCCAGTTTGCCTCCTGGGTACTTCTTCCTGCCCTCTACTCTTCTCATTTACTATGTTTTATCTATTGTCCCATAGTAAATTAAAGTAAATAACTTGTTAGTTAAATTGTTGGTTACTTAAGGACAGATAGGCTCTGAATGAGGGCATCTCTTTTAGGCCCTTTCATGAAAAGTGTATCCCTTCCTTCATTCTAGTTACTTTATAAAATCTTTTCTAAAACCCAACCCAGTGTTTGCAGGTTCTTTTGTTATCTTCCAGAAATGTGATCTTCCTGACGAGTAATTTGTATGGTATTACCGTAATGGTAAAATGGATTCACATCCCAAATGTGCCCTGTCCTCACTCCAGCAGTGAACACCTGTTCTGTACTAGGTAAATTAAGACTTACTTCCTCCCTCTCCAAGAATGTATTCTTGTCTCTAACTCAGATTGCTTAGAAAAGTCATCTATTGCTTTATTACATAGTTTTTGTTTTATAATGATTTTAGGCTTACCTTAGCAAGAAAATTGTCAAAAACTTGACGCTTTTGTCCGGAAGTGGTTCCCCTTGTATTAGATGTATTATTGCCAAATCGATATATATTTACAGATTGATTGCTTGATTAGATGGTATAAAGCAGCATTACTAAGAGTATCATCTTACTGAATTTGCATACTTGATGTTCTGAGTCTACTATGGGGTACTATGAACGACAGAACAAAACCTTACATTCTGACTGTTGTTACCACAGGATGATAGAGAAAAGCCCTATTTTATTCCAGATGGAGTAGAACAGAAACCAAAACTTCATTCAGCTCTTCCCCCTCCCTTTTTTCACTGTAATTTATTCACTGAAAAGAAAAAATAAAGATTCATCCCTATAATATTTTTAGGTTTATTTATTTATTTTGAGAGCGAGAGAGAAGGAGAGAGAGCCAGCAGAGAAAGGGCAGAGAGAGAGGGAGAGAGAGACTTTCAAGCAGACTCCACAGCTAGCACAAAGCCTGACACAGGGACTCAGTCCCATGACCATGAGCTCATGACCTGAGCTGAAATCAAGAGTGAGACACTTAACTAACTGAGCCACCTTGGCACCCCACCCCTATAATCAATTTACCTAAGATAATAAGGTGAGGGATGTATGGAATTAAGTAGATAAAAGTAAGGATGAAAGTAACATATACTTATAAGTAAGGAGGAAAAGCATAACCCTTAGTAATTTCGTATGCAAAGCAGTCCCTAAAATTTGAGATACATATGATACATGAATTGTCTCTAAACCGTCTCCTTTGCAAAAATAGAAAAGCAAAAGGCAACTAATAACGAAAATACGTTGAGTGAGGTGACAGCTTTGTCATGTTTTAAATTGGATTCACTCTCTCCTTCCTTTCCCTTCCGGAGTGACGCACCCGAGGCTCTGCCTCCACAGCTGTCAGTTTAGTTACCTCCAACGTTATTAAATCCTGCAGTGAAGGTTCCATTAAAACAAATCTACCAAGCCTATTTATATGCTTCTCTGTACATTTCTAAATATAATTGAAGACTGCTTCAATATAATATTTCAGTTAATTTTTTAATGGAAGCGAAATCTGGGATCCGCAGAGTTGCAATAATCCCCCTAAGACACGTGAAGAGCAGAGCCGTTCTCCGCCTTCCAGCAGTCAGTGGAGGAAAGAACTGTTAGTCCATTGCACCGGTTCTGGGGACCATTCTCCTTAAACCTGCGGTACATTTAATGTCCTCTTGGCTAATTGTATTGGTTGCTAGAGGACTTCATAAGACAGTCCATGACGACTACCCGTTGTCAGGCGGGTAGCCTCACTGTGTAAATGGGATCTCTGAGGCCCACAGTGGGCTTCCCAACAATGCACAGTGCACAGGGGAAATGAGGTTAATTAGAAGTAGGTCTCCATCTGGCCAGTGCAGTTTTCACTGTGGACCTTCGTGTTAACAAGGTTGACCCTAATTTGGTTGCTTGTCTCTCCAGTTCCAATGTAGTATATGGAGAAAGTTAAAACTTTTCACTGATTTTCAGCATATATGAAGATGTACTTCTTTAATACTCATCATCATGACTGAAGACTAAAGAATACATCGTGTCAGTATTTGAAAAGGGTGATCAAGTCTGACTGGATTAAAATACAGTTCTATAGAAAATAAAATACATTTGAATTAATTAAAATTTTTGTAAAGTTAGCTTGATTTAATTTTCAATGAAAAATAGAGTAGTTGTATCATACAGTAAGGAATAGACCAAATGCTAACATCACTTAGACTTAAAATTCAATGATCACACAGAAATGTCATAAAGAACAGTATTTAATAGAGGAAACAAATAAACAGACCAAAGAAACTTTGCTGCACCTTTTTTAAGTTGGTAGAATTCTATAAAGAAACATCATGTTGTATCTCTAAAAGAACATAAACTGAAAATAAAGGAATGAAATAACAACAGGGAAATATGATTGAATATCAAATTTTCAGTGAGTTCCAAAAGGAGAAATTTGTTAGATTCTCAAAGATTATGGGTTTTACAGAGGCCTGAGGGAGAAAGGTGACTGGCCAATTGCTTTGACTGTTCCTGTTGAAACCTAAATGTATTTAGGCTAGCAGGTAGATATCATTGGTCATCCAAAGGAATCTCTTGAGAGTTAAGAAGTCTTTGGAAATAGTACTTAAAACACTCATTTATACTGTGAGCAGTAAAAATAAGTAGCTTATTACCCTCTAAGTAGCTTCTACTTGAGCTTGAAAAATAACAACAAAAGCAAACAAAGGCCTCTGAGGCCTCCCTAACCTCTCAGTGGCCCCTCTCCTCTGGTCATTGTTGGAGGTCAGCTCCGGCAAGTCCAGGGGTCCCTGAGGGATGGACGGTGTCAGTGAGGGAGGGAGTGAGAGAACCCCGAGATCCTTTCTGATCACCAGGCAGGCATCTCTGTCCTGTCAGTTTTGGTGTCTTTATTTATAGGTCAAATGTTAACATGGCATCAGAAAATGGAATTTTTACAATGGATAGTTCTCTGTGATAAGATATTTTTGGAGAATGTACAGAAACAGGTTTTACAGAAGTCTTCTTGCAGAACTGCCCAAATTATAGTGAGGTTGAGTAACTAAGAAAATAACAGGCTGTTCACATTTTAATAACACTAAGATTAAGTCACAGGTTTGTAGATACTCTTATCCATCCTCATCACAGCTGCCAGGGTAAGGGAAGGTGTTTGTGGAATGTAGGCCTTAGGGAAGGGGCTGCTATACACCATCAGTTAGCAAAGGTGTATGTACTAACTTACCTTCGGCCCTTATCTGTTCCTTCTCTCTAAGTTAGGCTCTTAGTATCCAGGCAAGACTTGATTTTCCAGTTATATTGTTTATGGCACCGGAGAGCCAACCATACCTTTAAAGAGCTTAGCTCATTTCCAGTACATAGAATAGCCTCTTCGAGTGCATTTACCTTTGTGTCTAGTTTTATGATTTCTTGAATAGCTGGGGCATGAGAGACATTTTTGATTAGCTGATTTACATGTTGAGCCATATGAACATCTTGGACTAACGCAACGGTAGAAACAGGATTGCACATGTAAAGGTCAATCTTTTATGAATAAGGGTCATTAGCCTGTTCATAGCTCAAGGGAAAGTATGGAGGGAAACAGGACCTGCTGGAGACACGATGTCTGTTCCCATAATCAAAAGAAGAAGTTCCCACAATAAGTTCCTTCACAAGGTGCAGTCATCATACCAGGGCCGGAATAAGGGGACAAGTCACTCCTGATATTGATCAACAAGGTTCCTTAGGGGTCAGTGCTCAAGCAGAAATAATTGAGTGGGGGTGGATATCGGTCGTCATCTGATTGGCAAGAGACCGGGCAAACTTGCTTTAACCTCGCCAGGAGTTTTCTCGACTAGTGGGCTCAGAATGGCTCCCAACAGGTCATGTACCAAACCCCTCTTGGCCTGTGTCACACTGGCCTTCCTGTTATCTCTTGGCTTATCCAAGCTGATTCCCAGTTCAAGCCTTCTGTATTAGCTGTTCCCTGTCCTTGGAAAATCCCCTGGCCGAATGTTTCCTAATTCTTATCATGTAGTTCTCTCCTAACCACTCCCACTGAAATATTACCAGCTTCCTACTCACTCTATTTCCAATTCACATATTTCTTTACATGTTCCCTCCAGTGGAGTGTAAGCTACTTGAGGGCAAGGACTGTTGTGTTCATCGTTATGTTTTCTAAATCTAGGAAATACTTGTCAGACTTACCAGTATAATAGCACGAGAAGATGTACATATATATATTGTGTGAATGTGTATGTATGTGTGTACACACTCATGCCTGGGTCTCCTAAGAGAAACATAAAGAACACCCCTGCATGTATTTATTATTTAGCAAACTGACCATTATTTAGCAAACAACGTAGAATACTTTGATAATTATTTTTGTCAGCTTGCTGTTGTTTTACCTAGCCAACATTTTTCCGACTGCGAATGACAGAGGCAGAAGAAAATAAATATATGTTGTTAAAAACAGTAGGGACTTTCATGACTTTCTAATTCCCTCCCTGTTTGGAAAAGTCATACCATTGTACAGCTAAGGTAAATTGAGACCCAAAATGGTGACACAGTACACAGGGTCACATGCCCGGAAAACTGTACAAGCCGTTCACCAGACTGGGCTTTTGAAGGGACTTACCCAGGCTGCCTTTCTTTCCTCTGTGCTGGAATATCCATTTATCTATCTGCTTGGCATCTTTTGGTCTCAGTGGTTACCTCTACTATTTGGCTTCATGTAAGTGGCTTATTCTGAAACAGTGTTTAAGAACCCACTCTCCTAGAGCAGACTGTCTGGTCTGAATCCTAACAGCACCACTCACTAGATCTCGGTGTATCATCCTAGTTGGGTAAGTTACATAACTGTGCATCATTNTGATATCAATACTTATGTTTTTTGTGATCATTAAATAAAATAATTTATATATATATATAATAGTAATTATTCTTATTTTTAAAATAAATCTTTAAAACATTGGCTTGCAGTTATTGAAGATAAATAAAAATTGAGTAATAACATATTAACAAATAACACCCAGCCAAAGTCATTTAGAAATGCCTTTAGTAGGCATTTCTTAAATACTAATTTAAGAAAAAAACCACCATGGACAGATTTCTTACCACTACCAAGGAGTTCTCCTGCACTATTAATTAAATGTAAGACAATTTCAGTATTATCTTTGAAACATACAGTTTTAGAAGTTAAATTTACTACGAGAGTAATAAATTAATTTGAAGTCCATTATGAATGAATTTTATATTATGTCTTGAGTTAGCAGTGGCATGGCTTCCTTTCATTAAGCAGGATAATGATGAGATGACCATATTTGACTCTTCAGGAAGCACATAGGAATGAAACACAGAAATGAAGTCTAGTGGCTTTAAATTGAAATTAACCCATTTGTAACCATTTTTGAACCAGTTTCTCAAACACTCTTGAATTTAAACTGTCTTCATGAAAGAATGCTTTTGTGTGGTCTAAAGTCAAATTCAGATATCAGGAATTCTAAATTTTAATGCTGTATCAAGTCTATTTCCAGTGGCCTCACCAGTTTTTCTTAGGGTTTTTGTTCCTTTTGTAATCAACTAAGTATGACTTAAACTTGTGAAATTCTTTTAAGTCCTTCAAATGAGTGACTCTACATAAATGCAATCTTATCATTGTTAATTCTCAGGAGTGCTAAAAAACTACTCAATGTTTGTAAAGTACCTTAAAGATGAAAGTTGTGATATAAGCACTGTTAACTTTATTAAAGAAAACCACATTAAAGCTATTTGCTGATGAGCACTTTTTAAATTTCATTTCACTGAACTCCTTTTAAAAGTTCACTGAGGCATGGTGAAATGTTATTCAAGCACTCCAGGAATCTTTCCCTTCCTCCTTTTTTTTTTTTTAATCGTTTTTAGTGTCGGGTCTTAGGAATTCTAATTTTCTCTTCTTAACCATCACCATTACTACCATTTAGAAACATATATATAACATCTTAAATTGTGTGCAAGTGAGATTTATTATATATGCACTAGTGCCTTTTTACTGTAAAGAAATAAGTAGAGTCTTCTACTTACACTTACTTAATGAATTATTTATTTATCAATTAAAATCATAGCAATATTTGAAATAGTTATAAGAATATTGCACAGAGAAAATCCAATATCCTTCCTTCATGGTAAATGATATGAATGATCCCTACTAAGTTACTATTGATGAAGATTATAAAAATGTGATCTGTTTTGTTTAAATTTCTCGCACTTAGGAGACTAAAGTACTTTTTTCAATATGACTAAATTCATCTGGGCTATCTCTTTTTCATTTCCATTCCTTTCTCTACTACAGTTTTAAAGAGAAAAAGTTAAAAAGGCAATAAATACACAGTTAAGTCACTTACACTGAAAATAATTTGATGCCTCCTTTTATGCCATTACATATCTTTCTGGCATCTGGATCCATGTAGAACAACAGTGAGCCTCTCTGTGATTTTAAAATGCCTGTGTAGTAATACCAACAGAAGTAGATGAGGGTAGCTAGCTACCTTGCCAGACAAAGAATGGAAGTGGCAGAACTGCCGATGGAAAACAAGGTGCAGCAGATGGCCAACTTCGTGACCACAGAGAGCTGGAAGACAGGAGAGACATATGAGTAAGAGACAACAATCAATATTATGGAAATGTCCACTCCTGGCTTGTCCTCTCTTCCTGCACACACTCTTACCTCCCCCTTTCTAACATTCCAGCCTTTAATGGTAAAGAGTTGGTGAAGCAGTACTGCCATGAGATATAAGAGAAAGACTGACATTCCATTTCTTGGTACCTGTGGGGTCACAACACACTCTAACGTATGGGGTATGTTTTCCACCCATTCATTTTACATTCCCAGTAAAAATGAGAATGTTCATTGTTTTAGGAGAATTCATATTGACATCAGCATCTCCTAAATTTATTTGACCTCAGAACACTTTTTTTTTCTTCAATACCATTAACATTCCACTTAGAAAAACTGGTGTTCCATAGAGTGCATTTTAAGGAATGATGCTCTAAAAAAAAAACTTTAAAAGGTCTAATTACATTTTCAGCATAACACATTAACAAGGGAATATGTGATAGTGTTTTTCCAAGCTTTCCTTCAAAAATAGTTCAAATAAAAATGACTTTGTTTCTGAAAGTATTTCATCTGTCAGAAGCGTATGTATGACCCCAACCATATCAGATAACTGAGGGGTTTTCTGTGTTGTGTTAAATAAACTTTTTCTTAAAACAGAAAGGAGAAGAGGAAAAAAAGAAAACAAAAGCTCACATAGCACTTTTCTTTTTGCTAAATGATTCGGATTTTTCCTCTTGAGTTTATGGTTCTAATGGCCTCTGAACCCTTCTTTACGTCACTCTTGCCAGCCATGCTTATAAATCTTTAACATTCTAGAAGCGTAGGATGTTTCATTATTTATCTGTATTTGTTGGGGCCAGCCTTGATGAAGACTATTTATAATGGACTCCTTATTGCTAAGACCCGTAAAAGAAAAATGAGATGATCGTGGCCTGTGAACTTGCATATGCACCAGAAGTGTAATTTTTCTTGCTACATGACAGGGCAGAAGGAGACTGAAATCTGACTTTTTGAGGATTTAGGGATGAAAACATAGCTACCTTGTATCACAGCATTGAGAGATGACCCCAGCACTACATATCCCTAGTTTACTGCTGATTTCCTTCATGGTTTATGGATAACGTGAAAAGGAGAAGGTATCTGGGGAAAGTATCTTCAGAAACCAGTGCTAATATTATTTGTAAGTTTTAGAATAAATGCATCCGTAACAGCAGCTCATTAGGAAGTTTTGCACATGGTAAGCATTTTCTGTTCCCACCCATCTCAGCTAATGCGTGTTTAGGTTCCTCAGACACAAACTGTAGATCACAAGAATATGCCTATGTTTTTAAGGATGTTTGAGTGGTAACTGCATTTCTGCTATCATTACTTATCAGGGAATAGATAAAAAGCACTTTTCACAAATTATCTTTGTTTTGAGAAATGTATTTTTGCTCCATACAATTACTTTTTAATATATTTTTTTATCCTTTCATTTACAGATATTTTTAAAAAGAGACTTTACATGGCTGAATTATTAAGAGGGTACCTGTTCCCAGACAATTATCTTGACTCCAAAGCCATGGAATTCATTTTTCTAATCTGCACATTTAAATAGTGTTATATGGTTATTTGGGAGCTTTGTTTTAATAGAAGAAGATGTATGTTTTTTGATTTTCACTTGTGGTACTAGAAGTGGCTATAGAATTTCTAAGGTCAGGTCCAGGACTATATCTATGAGAAATGTCTTGTGAAAAATAGCGTGATCTTTAGCAGAACAAATCTGATATTTTAGTTATGTTGATAGACTTCTCCAAAACTCTGACCTACTAGAATAGTGCCAGTAAATGGAGTCCCTGTGCTGCAGTTTCTTTTACTATGAATTTTGTTACAGTGATAGAAAAGAAAATCCATACAGATTATTAATGAATTTAGAAGCATGAAGGTGCAAAGTTTACTCACAGCTCTGCCTTTATCTTTACACCCAAATAAACTACAGCTAAATTGTGAAATTAATCACAGTGAAGGCCTGTGCTCTGATAAGGATCCTGCTATTCCATAATATTTCTTTTGACACTGCAAAACAATTTACAAAGTTTACTTAGTTGGACTTTTGCTTTTATTACAGAATCATATGACATCACATGAGGCCTTGTCATTGATGCTGTTATCATTCTAGTGATTGGATACAGTGACATCTTTGCTAAATTGCGGTGTTGGGGGAAAGAAAGCTAATTATAGTTGTACTTTAGACTGGTCCTTATTATCAACTCCACCCACTACAAAATATGGAGATCTATGCAAATCACAATTTTTCAGTAGTTTATTTTATAGTTTTTTTTGTTTTACCACATCTATTTTATGCTTTAAATATAGCATATCTATATTTATTGCAAGATATTTAGCATTTCATATAAAAGTCTAGGTTTTTTTATTTTTCCCTTATGCTACAGGTTCCTAATACAATATGCCACAGAATAAAGAAGACTTTGATTTCCTAATTTATATAATACTGTGATTTGTGCATTTTCAATAAATAAAAATATTGACCTGAATAATTTAAACTGTCTTGCATTTTTGAATCCTTGAGAGGTTTAGATTATACCAAAAGACTAAGATGATGTAAAATCACTTGTTTCAGTATTTGGAACCACCTAAATATGAAGTTTAGATAATATTTTAATAAAATATAATGAATGTATTAGAATTGACATAATACACTTATGTAAACTTCACAATTAGAGCTGCATAATTTATTCACGTCAATCTTAGACCTATATTAGATGTTCAACTATACTTTTATTCATTTTAAAATGGTTTCTGTTCTGCTTAATTGGTTTGGATTTGCTCTGTCAGGTTTTTTTCCTTTATTCCCTTAGTGAGAAAGTTGCAGGCCTGCTGTTTTATATTAAGTCTCTATTTTTTTTTTTACAAGAAAGAAAAGGCAAGCAAAATTCTAAGTCTGATTAAAGGCAGTTTTTTCAGAGTTTATGAGCACTTCAAAAAAAAATGTTTCCTGCCTTCATTGAAGCATTATGAAATCCCATGATACATCTTGCATAGAAAATAAAGACACTAGAAAATACATAAACCGTGAAATCGCATTAAAGATCATTATTTCCAAGATCATAATATTGATTGTGTTCTGGAACAATAGAACATAATGTCATGGGGACACCAGCCCTACACCCTTCCTTAGTTCGTTTGCTAACTCTTTTCTATAGTTCCATTGGTTATAGAGCATTAGCACTATTCTAGCATACATTGGTAAAATATTCCATTATCTTTGGAAAGTGTTCTTTTAACTCTTGAGTTATTTCTAGAGTTGATTAACAGACACAGCCTAGGGCCTTTTGATATGAGTAACCCATCTTTACATTTTTAGTAAGGTGTCTGACTCAGAAGTGCTAGAACAAGAGCTAGACCAATCATCCACAGCTATATCTGTAGTTAGTTGTATATATTTGCACTATTCAGTGTTACAGCTGCGTAATCACTGTGGTTACAATCCACCTTTAATTTCATAATTGTGTTTTCTTCCTCACCCTCTTATACTGAGGAATCTTTTCTAGCTTCAAAAAAGTTTAGGGATCTACCTCCAAGAACATCATTCATGGACATTTTGAATATACTATTATGTAATCGAGGAGCATTTTCTCAATTTCAGAGAAACAGACTGTGGGTTATTATTTTAAATCTAGTAGTTAATGATTGCTCCAGTTAGTTTTCTCATTAGATATTTTTTTCATCAAAGAAATTATAATTTCTTATATCCTGAGTTTTTATCAATCCTGTAAATGGATAATCACAGGAAATCATTAGAATAAAAATTATTCTAAGTTAAATTGGCATTTAATGTCATACGGGCCCTTTTAAATTGTGGAGAGGTACTTCATCAAAATCATACATAGCAAGCAGAAATTGTACAGTAGGTTTTGCTGTGATGCAATATATGTGATCCTAAAATTCACCCCCCTATGCAAAACCATGAAATAAAAATCCCAAGTCCTTGGGGCACCTGGGTGGTTCTGTCAGTTAAGTGTCCAACTCTTGATCTCAGCTCAGGTCTTGATCTCAGGGTCGTGAGTTCAGGCCGTACATTGGGCTCCGCGCTGGGTGTGAAGCCTACTTAAAAGCAAAGCAAAGCAAAACAAAACATCAGAAGTACTCCTGGGAAAAATGAGGTTGAGGCATAACACTCAACATTTGAACGAGGCATGAACACAGGTAGAGATGGAAACCTAATAAAAATGGTACCATAGTTTTAAACATGTAAATGGTTGACTGGTATACTTTAAAATGGTTAAAACCATAAATTTTGTCACGTGTGTTTTACAAAAAAAAAAAAGAAAAAAGAAATACATAAATGCTACGATAAATAGGGACTTTTAAAGAGACCAGAAGTTGGGGCACCTGGGTGGCTTAGTCGGTTAAGCGTCCGACTTTCGCTTAGGTCATGATCTCGCGGTTCGTGGGTTTGAGCCCCGCGTCGGGCTCTGTGCTGACTGCCAGCTCAGAGCCTGGAGCCTATTTCAGAGTCTGTATTTCCCTCTCTCTCTGACCCTCCCCTGCTCACGCTGTTTCTCTCTCTCTCTCCTAGAAATAAATAAAAAAATATTTAAAAAAATAAATAAATAAAGAGACCAGAAGTTTATTTATGGAAGAATTGCAACTCTTAAGGACAGGAAACTATAGTGCCAGATGTGGATCATAATATGGGGGTCAACTGAAGTAGCTGCTAAAAGTTTGAGGTGTGTGTGTACATGTGTGAGTGGGCCCACATGGATTTTGTGTATTCCTATGTAGCTCGGTTCAGTTTCGGTTCAGTTAGATACAATTCTTGGTGTTCATCGCTTGTTTCTCACATGCAAAATGTTGCATAATCAAATGGGAAATTTATGTCATGCTCAAATTAGTCCTTGTTGGGCATTTGCATTTTCAAAACAAGAGTTATAGTGGAACTGACTATACATTTGAAAGGTGAGCACACTGACTTCCCATTGAAGATCAAGAGCCCCATGGTAAAAAGAGGTGACTGTTCACTTTTGTCACTATCAGCAGTACAATTAATATACAATATTTTGGGCTGTCTGGGTGGCTCAGTCAGTTAAGCGTCTGACTTTGTCTCAGGTCATGATCTCGCGGTCGGTGTGTTGGAGCCCCGCTTTGGGCTCTGTGCTGACAGCTCAGAGCCTGGAGCCTGCTCTGGAGTCTGTGTTCCTGCCTCTCTCTGCCCTTCCCCCACTCATGCTCTGTCTCACTCTGTCTCTCAAAAATAAATAAATGTTAAGAAACAATTAAAAATATTCAACATTTTGATTTTTCCACCTACTGTTTTGCAAAAGTAAGCTTCAGCCTTTCTGTCCAACTTGATTCCTTTGTTAGAATTTGTTTTGCATTGGGAGATAACATCTTACCTGGAAGAGACACAGAATCAAGACCACTGAGTATTCATGTAACATTTAAAAGTCTCGTCTGTCTGCTCTCTTGTTTTCTATCTCTGGAATTTGTGCTTCCCAAACCAGTCAGTACAGACAAACACGGGATTCTCTATTCACTTAAAGAATGGATGGATTTAAAGGAGCAAGTGAAATTGTGGGACATGCAAAATGTATTCAACCTATCCTGTTTCCTGTTGTGTTTTTCTGCAAGACAAAACCCCTCCTGTGATGTGTTCCTGCACTGAGAAAAGTTAACAAATATTGGAAGGGAATGGGCTTTGAGAGACTTCAGTACTTCTGTGGCCCTTGCAATGTCC
Source organism: Crocuta crocuta (assembly GCF_008692635.1). Taxonomy (NCBI): domain Eukaryota; kingdom Metazoa; phylum Chordata; class Mammalia; order Carnivora; family Hyaenidae; genus Crocuta; species Crocuta crocuta. The sequence goes on along the minus strand of NW_027529638.1, from coordinate 4,482,494 downwards.
TTTCATATTCTGTAGCTAGACTCCAGTGCACAGAGTAGAAAAATAATAAGTCCTTTGTGCTGAAACTTCATAGTCGCTGTGGGATATTCAAGAAGGAGACCATTGGGGAGAAAGATAATATAGTCATAGCTTTGAACTTGTCCTGGATTTTACTTGCCAGAAACCAAGCGAGAGTCACTCTGACACCTTATTATTACTACTTCTTTCTCCGAGTGGGGAAAAGTGCTCCACAGTCCGTATTGATAAAAGTGAAGGGAGTTCACACATAAGAGAAAAGGTGGTCTTGAATTTAGTGTGAAAAAGAAGTATGTAAGGCTAAGATCGCCTCCAGACCTCAACTTGGAGGCTACCTTCAATGGTAAGTCTTTCCTACTCTTCTGATCCAAGTTTGGTTGTCTCTTCCTGCATTCCCAAAGCACTCTGGGAGCTGCATTATATTTCTCTGTTTTCTGTTTCCTGTTGTGAGGTGAGGACAGAAACATTTCTGTCTCATTCCCTCTAAAATGCCCCAGTGTTTAGTTATGTCTGGCATAGAGTAGGTACTTAATAAACATATATGAATGAATACATAAGAATTAGAACTCAAAAACTTAACTGTCTACAGGAAGAGATAGAAGATAAACATACAGATTGGCTAAGAAATAAGATGGCACGTTATGGTAGATGAGCAAGTGGTATATAAATACACAAAGTGATTATAATTCAGTCAGTTAATGGTAGTTACCTGTTGTATACCTGCTATATCTCACTGTGTTAGAGAAATAGTGAATTAGATATATAGAGTCCCTGCCATTAGGAGCTCAAGGGTCTAGTGAAGTACATAAACATTACATAAAGAAAATACAAACAGGGGGCGTCTGAGTGATTCAGTTGGTTAAGCAGCCGATTTCCGCTCAGGTTGTGATCTCATGGTTCATGAGTTCAAGCCCTGTGTCGGGTTCTGTGCTGACAGCTCAGAGCCTGGAGTCTGCTTGAGATTCTGTGTCTCTGTCTCTGCTTATTCTCTGTCTGTCTCTCAAAAACAAACAAAAAAAATATGAACAAAAGTCTAATTCAAGGTTTGATAAGAATGAATACAGAGCATCACTGGGAAGACTTACTCTACAAGGACAAGCAGTAAGGACATTTTCAAGGAGGTGACATTTAAAAGGGGCGCTCGAAGAATGAGGAGCGGCAGAAAGAGGATTAACCTGTGCTTGGGCTGTGAAGGCAACAGAGGCTCAGCTGTTGAGCAGGAAAGACGGCTGGTTCAACTTGAGATGAGTGAGCTGGGCCTGGGGGGCTGGAGCTGCAGTTAGAGGAATAGGCTGTAGCCAGACCATGATCAGTAGAGGGTTTGGATTTCAGTCAGGATAAAGTTCTGCGTGTTTGTCCAACTTCGTGAATTTGGACTTCATGTTTATGAATTCTAATTTGTGTAAATATCACCTTAAAATTAAACAAATAGTAAACCCTGGTGAATGATATCCATATTTAAATATTTAGGGGAAGTGTATTAGGGTGTGTAGTTTACTTTGGAATGCATCCAAAAAGTGACTGGGATGGGTAGAGGTACAAAAATGTGATAAAACAAGTGACTTTACTAATAAAATGTAGGTGGTAGACACATAGATACTCATGATAAAATTCCTTCCACTTTGCTGTATGTTTGGATTAATATTCATAATAAAACTTTGGAAAAAATAAGTAAATGCTCAAAAACGTTAATAAAGAAAGATATAATGACCATAAGGAAAGATATAATGATCATACAAAATGCCACAGCCGAAAGGAAGGATTGTTTTACCACATTACATTTGATTCCTCGCCTATGAATTTTTAATTTGATGGAAACTGTACCTGGTTTTATGATAGTAGACAGACATATCTCATAGCTTTAAAAACATTGCAGATTATTTGCATGTTCTTACATCACTTAAACTATCAACTCTAATGATGAGGTTCTTAAGCTAAGTACAGGGATGAATCTGTGAGAGAATTCATCAATCCTCAACTGTCCACCAGCACCTATCAGTGCAGCAGAAAGGAAATCAACACGCTTAGGTCTATTAGTGTGATCAGCTGTCAGTAAAAGATGCTACTTAATGTTTTTTTTTCACATTCATGGTTGACTTAAATAACATAAAAGAAAGAACTATTGTTTCTTTGAAAGTTTTAGCTAAATGTGCCCAGGAGTCTCCGTCTACTCAGTTGTTTGGCTTCTAATCTGACTGTAAAAATTTAAGTAGCATAGTCTGAAGGTTGTGGAACAGAGATCTCTTTCCCTTGATGAGTGGGTACCCACCATGCACATTTCACTGATAAATTAGTGCATCACAGAATCACATTAGAAACCTGTGCTTGATCTCCCTATGTTTTCAATGAAAACATTTCCCTTTTATTGATGTGTGTTCTTACTGACCCTTTGAGGTCAGAAGACAGAGTTTCTTTATTAAATCAGTAAATCAGGGGTATTTAATTGGCTCTCGAAACTTCTGAGTGGTCTTGGCCTATTCCAGCCCCAAACAGAGTTCTGACCAACCACTGTGAATTCTGCTTTTCCAAGAAGGTAGGGGGTGAGAGATTATAACAAGCTCTGTGTAAGTAGTCACTCACTCATTGCCTTCAAAGCACTGATTTTCTTGGGGTAGGGCAACATGCCAAAATCAATGTTTTTGACTCACATAAAGAAATAGTTTAGCATTTAGAAAACTCCATGGTTATTTCACTTTTTCTGAAAAGCCATCAGACGTTTAAAAAATAAAATGCGTTGTAGATTTTTACAGAGGAACTTATTTTTATTCTCTGTTACACAGAGAAAATAATTAGATGATTGTTGGCATTAGCAACTGTGCTAAGATCAATGATAAGGCAGAAACGAGGAAAGCAGCCTTTCATAATGAGAGCAAATGGCCTGGAGTCTACAAGAAAGTGCTGAGAATCCTCTTAGCGTGGCACCATTGCTAATTAAGACCTGAGAAACAACACTAAAATTGTTCAGGTAACATGGATACTCATTGCAGAACCAACCTTGAGGGTCATTCCAATTTCTAAAGTATCTTCATTGGAATGTGAGTTTTAAAAAAACATCTCCGGAGCTGCAGCACCTCATTTCTATGCATTTCTTTTTACATCTCTTTCATTTGGTTCCCTAAGTTTTCTGTTCTTATGCTTAACATCATTATCACTTGATACCGGGGCAGTGAGAAGTGAGGGAAGCAAGTTGTTCAGAAATCATGCCCATGGCAAGTATTTCTAGACTGGAGAATGTAGCCTCATTTATCATCATCATTATCACTAAAAAGCTATAGGTCAGGAATGTCTTACGTCCCCTGTGTTTCAGCATTGTCTACTAAATTGGGGTTAATTAAAATGTCTCTTTTAAAAGTACTTCTCTTGAATACACACACACACACACGCACGCGCACACAGACTTCTGTTACTGTATTTTTAAAAGGAGTCATTATTCTGTGTGTTGCAGAAGGAATGGACTTGACGTGTTATAAGGCACGATTTCGTTTTTTCTGGACTACAAAAGGAAAACACATCGTCTAAAATATTGTGACTTTCAGACATGCCGATCATTCTGTCACCATGCAAAGGCTTTATCCCATTTAAAAAATATCATTACGTTTTACCCCTTATTCTCTTGAATTTTTTTTAAAAAGCAAAAGTAACCTCAATCTTCGTTTTCAGTTTCCAAATAATATATATCCCTCTCTTGTGGTTCTGAAGCTATGATGGGTAGGAATTGCCTGTGCAACTTATTTCAATGTTTCTCAGCTTCATTACCAGAGATTTTGATACAGTAGGACCATGAGTGGACCCAGAAATGTATGTTTTAACAGTTCTCAGAAGGAATCCTAATGCATGTGAACCTCGGACATGTTCTGAAAATCTGTGCTCTCTACTGCCTTTGCAGAGCGTCATGGAGGTGAGCGAGAGGTGGTATGAAACTGCACAGGAGGGGAACATAAATTAACAAGGTGGTAGCACTGGGATTCAAACTGAATACTGAAGGTTGAGTGGGAGTTACCTGATCAGGCAGTTGGGATTAATAGGGATGGGAGAATGAGGACATTTTAGGCAGAAGTAAATTCAAGTACAAAGATGTGGGGACTAGAGGAAAATCATGCTTTCCAAGGTCCACGAATGGATCTATCTGGATATAGAATGTGTGAGTGGTTGAGGAGTCATGATATAAAGGTGTGGTTGGTTGGAGAAGGGAGTTGAGATTAGAGTATAGGGTCCTTGTAGCCAGGTCAAGGATTTGGGGCAACATCCTGTAAGCCACCAGAACTCCTGTAAGCTGTGGGCCCTTAGCACCATTCCTGGGCTCTTTTATGTTCTTGGGCTCCATATAATCTTGGATCTATCATGATCTTAAGAAGACAGCTTCTTTCAATGAAATTAGCATTTCCACTGCAACTTCTAAGGGTAGAAACCTTGCAGAAATAACAGGTTGTTATGTAACGTGCATGAAGAATGGCTTTTGGAATATATCTTATTTGATGATAACTGCTGCCTAATAATTCAAACTGCTCTCTTCATTGACTTTGTCTCATAAATCTTAGGAAGAGAACAGTCACACAGTGGCAAAAGAATGCCATGACAGGGCCATCTGGGTGGCTCAGTCGGTTAAGCATCCGACTTCCACTCAGGTAATGAACTAGCGAGCGGTTCATGAGTTTGAGCTCCACACCGGGCTCTGCGCTGACAGCTCAGAGCCTGGAGCCTGCTTTGGGTTCTGTGTCTCCCTCTTGCTCTGTTCCTCCCCAACTCTCACTCTGTCTCTCTTTCTCTCAAAAATAAATAAAGATTAAAAAAAAAAAAGAATACCATGTGACAAAGATAAAAGGAAAATCTGGTCTAAACTTGTGCCATTTGGATCATGTAGCCTGTATTTTTTACACACCTTTCTTTTCTACTTGGAAACTGAAAAGTAAACCAAGCACTTTTTAATCATTCATTTTGCATACATTTTATCATGAAAATTATTTATTTGTTTACTTATGTTTATTTATTTTGAGAGAGAGCAAGAAAGAGAATGAGCAGGGCAGGGGCAGAGAGAGAGGGGAGAGAGTGGATCTCACACAGGCATTGAGCTGTCAGAGCAGAGCCTCATGCCGGGCTCAGTCCCATGACCACAAGATCACAACCTGAGTGGAAATCAAGTGTCAGTCGTTCAACCGACTGAGCCACCCAGGCTCAGACTCATTGTATGTATCATGTAATTTAAATAAATAAGTAAAGATCACTATCTTAAGTAAATTAACGCTAAGATACACATTGATCTTTAGACTGAAGAAATCCCGTATTCATGTCTTTTGGCCAATAGTTTTTCATTAGGTGACTCACTTATTTTTTCTTTATGGTTAAGGATATGTGTGTGTTTTTAAATGTGTGCTTGTGTGTCAGAAATCGCCAGTCAAGAAATGGCAAGAAAACATGCACTGAAATGTAAGAAAATAGCTACCTTGAGCTTAAACTTGATATGTCAACTTCGCTGCTGTGAATGTGACTTCTTTGGCCCCTCTCTGATCACATCAGTGTACAAACTAAAACACCTTTAAACGGGAAGCTTAGAGCCTGCCAGGAAGCATTTTTCCCCTTTCCTTTTCCTCCACTGAACTTTGAAAATGGGAGGATTTGATTTTTTGATCTGCCAAGTAGCTGTCAACACAGAGCAACGAGATTTTATTTCCTCATGTTCGATTTTTTGTTCTGGATTAAAACTTGAACAAGAAAACAGCTACCAATCTAAACAAGTACTGGGGCAAGAAAAATCTTTTAGTCCCTGAGTACTTGAAGGAATGCAGACATACCCTCCAGACTGTATGATAAGACAGTAAACTCCAGTAGGTTTTGTTTGTTTCTTTTTGATCACTATTATTTAAAAGAAAATGCAAAGTGCTCCTTCAAGTAGAAATCACATTCTTAAGACAATCCTTAAAGACAGTTTCAGACATGTCATATAAATGCTATTTTTAAAATGCCCCCTAGTGAACTAGAAGAGGCCTTCATTAGCAAATTTACTTGCATTTGGTCTACTGAGTAGTGAAAGCCTTGTTTAGGGTGGGCTCTGCTTTTTCAGATTGCCCTCCTTAAACAAACAGAGCAAGGGAAGAAAGCTTTTAGATGTATAACATGAACCATTACAAGAAGCCGAAAGTCAACCCCTGAAAGAAAGGAGCTGTTTGGTGGGTTTCCAGTTAAGGATCTGGGTGGTGCTGGAAACAGAAGGGAAGATAATAGACTCCTAGTGACGGGGCTGTCAGGGGACAGAAAACTGTAGCAGCTTTGTGGGAAAATAGAATTGCTGGGTTTGCCCACTTGACCTTTGCTCTGAATAGATAGGCTTAAGAAGATCACAAAGGACTTTGCAAAACAGTGGTTTGCTGAGTTCTTTTGGTGTCTGAAACTCCTCTTTTATTCTGGGGAGTTTTAAGTTTGTTTCTTGGTATCCTTAAAGGATTCCTTGAAATCCCTATTATCTTACCATAGGTATGTGTTTTCGATGAAGGCATTGATCACTATATGGCCATAGAGTTCCCAATGCAGCAGCGATCCTGGAGTGTGTCAATGAGGAAGGATTGCTGAATACGGACCCCAGCATCCCTACACTCCACATTATTACTTTTATCAAAGGCAATCATTGAGTCCCCCTTCTGTTTCTGGGCAATTGCATTTAAATCAGAAGCACAATTACCATTTGAAAGCACAATGTATATCAGATGCATATATGCTGCTCTGTAGATGAAAGCCTTGTAGATTAATGGCTAGCATTTTTAGAAAATAGGGCTTGGCAGTAGTGGTTCATGTGAAAAAGATCTGGGAGATTTTTGTTAAGTACCAGTTGAATACATGCCAAGGTTATGGTGTGGTAGCCAACCACCCCATTTAATCTTAGCTGCATTTATGGAATTATAATTCCCTGCCCTAAGATGCATGGACACTGATTGCACATTAAAAAAAAAAAAAAGTGCCCGGTTGTGAACATCGCACTTCCAAACAAAACTGGCAAATTTGAGAACTTGCAGAAGAGACTACTGCTCAAACCCTTTTGAAAAGAGAAGGTGATCACATTCATCATAGAAAAGACTTGTTATTAGTATGGAAAGGAAATGATAGTCACAATCACAGATTTCAAATATCTGAGGCTGATTATGTAGAATATCACTAGTGAGGTTCCACAAAATTGATGGGTTCTCAAACCATATAAACGTATGCCAGAATGGGGCTCCTGGGTGGCTCAGTCGGTTAAGGGTCCGACTTCGGCTCAGCTCATGATCTCACGGTTCATGGGTTCGAGCCCTGCGTTGGGCTTTGTGCTGACAGCTAGTTCAGCTAGTTCAGCATGGGTAAATGTTCACATTATAATGTTGAGTAAAAGATCATTAAATTGGGGTGTGTGGCTGGCTGAGTCTGTAGAACATGTGACTCTTGAACGTGGGGTGATGAGTTCCAGCCCCACATTAGGCCTAGAGCTTACTTTAAAAATAAAATCACTGTATCAAAGTTTAATTTTTAAACTTGAAATATGTATTAAAATAACTGCTAGGTGCATCTGGGTGGCTCAGTAGGTTAAGTATCCGACTCTTAATTTCTGCTCAGGTCATGGTCTCATAGTTTCTAGGTTCAAACCCCTCACAGAGTCTGCCCAGATTCTCTCTCTCCTTCTCTGCCCCTCCCCTGCTCACACGTGTGTACTCTCTCTCTCCCTCAAAATAAATAATTACATTTTAAAACAAAGATAACTAATAAGAAATACTTTTCAATGGATTTTTGGGGTGAGTGAATTATAGGTATTTTTAAAATTTTATTTGTCATATTCCTATATTTTTAAAAACTTTACAAATTAATCCTGTTTTCTTTATGTTTATAGAAAGTTGTATAAAAAGCAAAGGATACAAAAAAGAAAAGGAGTTAATATTTAGACATTATGTGTAGATAAAGTTAACCAAAAAGGTATTTCTAATAATTAAACCTTTAAGAATATCTCATGATCTGTGGGCCATGCCCTTCACTGGAAGACTTTATAAAGAAAAATCACTGTAAATCAGAGGTATCATAGAATGGATTTCCTTAATGGGAGGAGGGAGCCTGAATTTGGGGATTTCAGATGCCCTTTCAACACTAAATTTCCCACGGAGGTGGGGAGGAGGGGTTTCAGTTTGAAGGGTTATGTAGATTGGAGCTGAGAAGTGACATAGACTTTTCTAAGACTTCAAGTTACTCAGACTTTTTCTTAGTGAAAAAATGGGATTCAGAGGAATGGAGAAGAATGCAGCTGATTCAAGTTTTCTGAGCCCCATTCCTGCTCTTCCCTCCCATAGAGATAGAACAGTTCCTGGTTGAAAGTGTGTGGCTTTCGATGCCAGTTCAGTCACTTCAAGTTGCTGTACTTTTCATTGCCTCAGTTTCCTCACATGAAAAAGTGTTGTTATCCTTAAGTGGCAGAGAGGACTGAACACTTTAATATAAAATAAAGCAGTAAGCAGAATTCCTGACATGTGAAAAATTGGTATTACCTATTATTCATAATTAAAGCATGTATCTATATATAATAGTTTGGGTGTTTCAATTTTGGCTTCTATGGACAGGCATGTATATATGGGGTAGATGTGGGAGAGGTCTGGTAAGGGATATTCCAGGTTATTTATTTATTCATTTTAGTAATATCTTAGTACCTTCAGAAGTCACCCCCTGGGTTTCTCATCACCCAATATGATTTATTAAGAATTTCATGAATCAGAGAAGGAAAAAATAAAGCCCTTTATAATTTTTCTTTCATGTAGGGGATGACAGTATTTTACATCTGAATTAAAGCTGGCCTTTTTATTTAGAATTTAATGTTTGTAAAACTGATTAATTTTGGTATATAGCTAACCTTCTAGCTTAGACCATGAACATAATTCTGTTTGTTCTACAATCACTATACAGAAATGCTTACTTCACTTTTGTTTGCGACTTCAGCTTTAGAAGATTGTAAAGGTGTCAGGGAATGTTTACTTTAAAATTACTGGAGCCTGACTCTTAATCATACCGATACAAATGCTCAGAGGTACAAATTACATCTTAGTTAGGCATACAAGAATGGGCACAGCATTTTCACCTTGTTTTTTCATTACATAAAACTTTCATTTACACACATTCTTTACATGGTGGAAGTCTGTACAAATGTGCATTATGTTAAGTTACTGCACTGACACACATTAACAACTTACACCATTGGGATCATGCGTGGTTGGGATAGGTGTCTGTTTGCCTCTGCCTTCTGGAACCTTCCTTGGTTCCATGAAGATGCACAGCAGCTGTCTCAGCTCTTGTCCCTGATGAGGGCAGGAGTTTTCACTTTTTAAAGAAAAAGACTTTTACTTATGCTTTTGAGTGCCTACTCTCCATTTGAAAGGGTATTTTTCCCTAAAATAGTTTTGGAACGTATCTCCTTTGTAAAATGTCTTTTGTCATTTATCTTCCCCAATTTCCAAGCATATTTTACACATTGAAAACTAAGACAGAAAAAAACTCAAATGTATTTGAGCGGAAAAGAACAACGTAAAACAGATTTTTATGTCTTGTGAATGTATTTTATTGTGAAAGCTTTTTCAGATCTTCTTTTTTTTTTTAATGTTTTTATTTATTTCTAGGAGAGAGAGAGAGAGAGACAGCGTGAGCAGGGGAGGGTCAGAGAGAGAGGGAGATACAGACTCTGAAATAGGCTCCAGGCTCTGAGCTGGCAGTCAGCACAGAGCCCGATGCGGGGCTCGAACCCACGAACCGCGAGATCATGACCTAAGCGAAAGTCGGATGCTTAACCGACTAAGCCACCCAGGCGCCCCTCTTTTTCAGATCTTCTAGTGGTCCATAGATGGAGTCCCTTAACATGCGGTTCCATGGCCTCAAAATTCCATGTTACTTACAGCTATTTAAAATCGTATTTATTTTTTTAATAGTTTGTTGTCAAGTTGATTTCCATATAACACCCAGTGTTTATCCCAAGTGCTCTCCCCCATGCCCATCACCCCCTTCCCCTCTCCTCCACCCCCAGCAGCCCTCAGTTTGTTCTCAGCATTCAAGAGTTTCTCATGGTTTGCCTCCCTCCGTCTCCCCAGTTATTTTTTCCTCTTCTTCTCCCCCATGGTCCTCCGTTAAGTTCCTCCTAATCCTCCTATACATGCAAACATATAGTATCTATCCTTCTCTGCCTGACTTGTTTTGCTCAGCATAACACCCTCGAGTTCCATCCATGTTGCTACACATGGCCAGATTTCATTGTTTCTCATTGCCATGTAGTATTCCATGGTATAGATAAATCACATCTTCTTGATCCATTCGTCCGTTGATGGACACTTAGGCTTTTTCCATGATTTGGCTATTGTTGAGAGTGCTGCTATCAACATTGGGGTACATGTGCCCCTATGCATCAGCATTTCTGTATCCCTTGGGTAAATTCTTAGCAGTGCTATTGCTGGGCCCTAGGGGAGTTCTATTGTTAATTTTTTGAGGGACCTCCACACTGTTTTCCAGAGGGGCTGCACCAGTTTACATTCCCACCAACAGTGTAGGAGGGTGCCCGTTTCTCCACATCCTCACAAGCATCTATAGTCTCCTGATTAGTTGATTTTAGCCACTCTGACTGCTGTGAGGTGGTATTTCAGTGCGGGTTTTGATTTGTATTTCCCATCTATTTAAAAATTTAAAATAGAGGGGCACCTAGGTGGCTCAGTTGGTTAAGCATCCGACTTCGGCTTCCGTTCATGATCTCACCATTTGTGGGTTCGAGCCCTGCATCGGGCTCTGTGCTGACAGCGCAGAGCCTGGAGCCTGCTTCAGATTCTGTGCCTCCCTCTCTCTCTACCCCTCCCCCAGTCACACTCTGTGTGTCTCTCTAAAAATAAACAAACATTTAAAAAAATTAAAACTTTAAAATAGAACTATGTTAGGAAAGATGAACCAAGACCAGGCACCTTGGTTCCTTTTGGCAGATAAAAATACCCATTGGCATAAGCTGTCCGTGAACACGGGTAGAGGGGTACCCATGCACTGTCTGTAGTGTCACCGACGTGCGAAACGCAGTTTTGTTTCCTCCAGTCCCCCAAAAGATATTTCTGTCGAGATACTTGCATGATTTTCAGCTCAGGAAATTCTCTCTAGCAGAAAATATAATTCTTTCATATAGAAAGTTTCATCATTCCAGTGGGGCTCGTCAAAGGATTTTGTCTGCATTTGTAAATTTTACTCCCTGGAGGGTAGTAGGAAGAAGACTCACTGAGCTGAGACCACCACCACTTTATGTATATTTCATAATAATGTTCCTGAGGTCTGAAAATCAACAGATTTAAAATTCTGAAATTGGGGGCTGATATTTCTATATTATATGCACTATGCCTATAATCGTCTTCGGGATTTCATTTTCAAGAATCCTATTTTCAGTGAGTCCCTCGTTGTTGTTTGTTGTTGTTGTTCTTATTTTTGTATCTGGGAAAGAAAACACACCTAATCACACACATGTGTTAAACACACATAGGAGTATAGCAGATTATGCACCACCAGCCATTATCTGTAAAACTAATTAAAGAGACTAGCATATTAACATGCACACGGTAAAGCAAACTCCATTTTCTCTAGAGCATTCTCTCATTGAGATACAAGAATTTTATCTGTGGCACAGTGGGTCTCAACTAATTGAGATGTCATTAAAACAAAAGAAGTCAGTTAAGAAGGTTAAGGGGGAGGGATGTTGCAGAATTGTCATTTGCGAGAACATACTCCTTAGTAAAAATACAGCCCCCAGTTGCTGATCTCATCAGTGGCAGGAAGGGGGCTGGGGTCAGGGGAGAAAAGATAGAGAAAAAGAGTATCTCAGAGAGACGGAGAAAAAAAGAGCAAGGCCCTAATTGAAATGGGAAGCACTCTCGTTTTAGAAAATGTTTTCTTAACAGATTGCTCTGGCCCTCTGCCTCAAGGTTTTTGATTAAATTAATGATGGTAGTGATAAGCTCCTTTAGTGTTGCTGTTTCCAAAGGGACATTTTCTACAGCCTTCTCTTTTCCTTCCTTCCCCAAATCTCAGGTATGACAATAGAATTGCTAATTGAGGCCAGAACAAGCTAAGAAGATGAACTTATTATTACTATGCAAATGCAGACAATCCAGGAAATTAATCTTTCATGTGTGCTACCTAAATGAGTAATGTTTCCATTATGGGCTTCATGTCACTCAGCTGGGAAGCTGTTGCTGCGGCTTGTTGTCATCAGTGAGGTCTTGAACTTCTCTTTTTTGTTGCATGTTGCCTGCTGTCTTGGGACCAGTCAGCGCATCTGACATGTTGTGCTCAGTTGGCCCTTGGCTGTTCCCACAGATCTTCTACTAGTGCAAATAGATGAACTTGTTATGATCCATAGGACATAATCAAGTTGATTTCCCATCTTGGTAGTGAAGGAAAAGGCAGCCAAATCCTACATAATGAAGAAGGGAAGAAGGATTTCAGTAAAAGGAACGTAAAGTCTATAATAGGGGATATGATAGGGAGTCTTCCATGAGGCATAATTAGCTTAATGACAGCTTTAGAAAACACAATAAAAAGAGTGTTACTTCGAGGCCTAAAATGGTTACATTAAATTATTCATAAACGTTTGTTTGCCACACACCATTATATTTCATATTCTGATGAAAACTATTATGTTAACGATTTACATTTTATGTGCGTGTGTGTGTATGTGAAAAAGAGTGTGTAGTAGAAGTGAGTATGAAGTAATTTCAGTTTTCACTTTCAGATTCTTGTGTTGAGTCAAATATCAAATAATAGACATATTACATAAGAGCAGAAACCCAAAGAACGTCTTTTTTTTGTTAAAACTACCATAGTATCTGAAATGATACTAAGCATTCAAATAGATGTCCAGTCAGTATGTTGAATGTAATATATGTGTATTTTCCTAACCTTGTTGAAAAATAGGCAAATCTCAGAATGGCGGATAGAGGTGAGTAACAGAGAAAGGTGGGCTTGTTGAGGACTCCACTGTTATCTCCCTCTGTCTGCATTGCAGTTGATTCGGACATTATCCTTCACAGTTTATTAGATCTTTCTGTACCTTTAGGAAGAACACACTACAGTTATAAAGTGGTATTTGATAGTAAAGAGACTTTTTTAGAGTAATGGAGTCCGGAAGTCTGTCCCCAAAAGATCATGGGGAAGTTTGGGGGATGTAGAATGATGTGTTCAGACAACAGTGAGTGGGAAACACGTGCCTGAGAGCTTGGAGAGGGAAAAGTGCTGTTTACATTTGCCTGGCGAAAGTAAAAAGGCTGAGCTAGAACATTATAGAGATTGAGGATAATTAGATCTTTCAGAGAATCGGCCCCAAATCTGATCATCTCCTAGGTGGTAGACCCGGAATGAAGTCCTGGGATTTGGCTTTTGCTAAATCACATAGTTTTGTAGAGTTTCATCAAAGTAGTTTTTGTTCTTCTCTAGTGGAGAATTTTATTCACCTAAACTCTTTTAAAAATATGACCTGAGGGGCGCCTGGGTGGCTTAGTCGGTTAGGCGTCCGACTTTCGCTTAGGTCATGATCTCGCGGTTCGTGGGTTCGAGCCCCGCGTCGGGCTCTGTGTTGACTGCCAGCTCAGAGCCTGGAGCCTGTTTCAGTCTGTGACTCCCTCTCTCTCTGACCCTCCCCTGCTCACGCTGTCTCTCTCTCTCTCTCTCTCCTAGAAATAAATAAAACATTAAAAAATTTAAAAAAAAATATATGACCTGAATTCTTTAAATTTTCCTTTTCTAGTCCTTCTAGAGGACCTAGAGGATCTCCTGGATCCTCTTGACGTTACTCATAATGATGATATATAGATGTTTCCAGGAAAGATAATGTTCTCTACTATGTTTACAGGACCTTTGTGTGGAAGCCAGTGTTTCTTGAGATTTTTTAGTATTGCAGCTCACTGTAATAAAATCTGAAAGAGACTCTTATTTACAAAAAGGAAAACAGGGGCGCCTGCGTGGCTCAGTCAGGTAAACATCTGACTTTGGCTCAGGTCGTATCTCATGGTTTGTGGGTTCAAGCCCCGCATCGGGTTCTGTGCTGACAGCTCAGAGCCTAGAACCTGTTTCAAATTCTGTGTGTGTGTCTCTCTCTGCCCCTCCCCTGCTTGTATTCTCTCTCTCTCGGTCTCAAAAATAAATAAACTATAAAAAAATTTTTTTAAACGGAAAACAAAATGAACAAGTAAATGAACTTAAATCAGTTTAAAAGTATAGAAACTAATCAGTAAAATACAGTTGCATAAAGTTTTACTGGGAAATATTTATCAATCCCCCCTTATAAAAGATAAGAGTAGACAAGTGCTGGTAACTAGAAGAAATACATTTGTTGACTGCCTAGACTTATGAAAATATTGATTTTTTTGTTTTTGTTTGTCCCCTCTGACACAAATATATCTGACATTCTCAAGGAAATTGGTTACAAAATAGACTAAATCTGCCTGGGTTTGATATCAGACATCTCCAATCTGTGGAACCACAAAGAATAACTGGAATTGGAGCCTATAGATACTGTCTTGGTACTTGTTCAGTGAGTTTTCATCATATTTGGGAGGGTATAGATTTATAATACTTTTCAAATAAGACTCATCATTTAAACTAATCCATATTTTTTCAGACACACAGTAAGTGCAGAATAAATGAACAAATTCTTAGTGCTTACTAAAGCTTTGTTTTTCTGTTTGATTATTTGTAATTATTCTCAGAACCTCTCAAGCAGAAGTGTTGAATATGCCACTTATTCATAAGATGACCAAAAATTATGGAAATATTGTGTTGTGTATCAAGTCCTGTTTTTTAAGTTTATTTATATATTTATTTAGAGAGAGGAAGAGAGAACAGGTGGGGGAGGGGCAGCAAGGAGGACAAAGAATTCAAAGCAGGCTCTATGCTGACAACAGAGAGCCTGATGTGGGGCTGGAACTCATGAACTGTGAGATCATGACCTGAGCTGAAGTTGGACGCTTAAGTGACTGAGCCATCCAGGCGTCCCAACTCCTTTTAACTCTTGCAAGCAAGATCCATACATACCAATTTCTATAAGAACTATTAGGCTATTCTGAGCTTATGTTTTAGAAATTAAGGTCGAGAGGACAAGAGTTCTTTGTTTAGGGCTTCTTATAGTCTCTAGTGTATCCAGTGCAGCATCAAGAGTAGTCAGTATTTCATAAATGTTCAACACGTGCTAGAAAAACACCATTCTAGGAATAAATTCCCTAGGGGCAGAGCTCTGAACGAGGAAAAGTGTGAGGCTCTGCAGAGTAGTGAGGTGTGCCTGCATTACTACATTACTGCAACACTCTGTCTTATGTGCAGTGGCGCTCAATAAATATCAGTTTACTTTAATTGAGTGGGCATAAATAGCATTTACCAGAAATCCTTTGCTGGCAGCCAGCTGCATTAGGCTGGAGAGAACTGTAGCATATTCTCCCCGGAGTTCGAGGGAATACAGCCTCCTCTTTTTAGTATCCCCCTTTGCTCACAGGGAAGACTCGAGCTGTAAGATCAATTATGGTTTCATTCTGATCACTGATAAACTCGTTTAATAGAAAAGAAGTTCATATTACCATAAGGGATCTGAGGGTAGAAGAACAAATGGAGTAAAATACCAGGTTTTTAGATAATTATTTGAGTTCTTAGTGGTTTTCATCATCATAAGAAATTAAGAATTGCTTTCTCTCTAGATGTTTATATAATGGCAGGGTTCCTTTGTCAGCTGAATTTCCCTGATATAAAACTGGGTGAGCTTGAGGGGATATTTAGAAGCCAACCAATAAACCACAGGGATATAGTTTACTCTATCACCATCAATCATTTTTCACAAATTTGATATCTTAATATTTCAGCTGTCAGAATATTGACTTTGAGGAAGTCTAGATTTTTGTCTATATTATCTCATTCCCAAACAGCTCTCTATTTGGGACTGACAAAAAAAATAAAAGATGTCCAAAATACTCAGACTATTCTGTCTCCCTTAATGAGATGGATCCTCCCAAAACAAACTAAAGGCAGTGATACAGAAAGTGAGCAGCCATAAAACATTCTCAAGTCAGGGGAGACAGGGATGAGGGTGGGGGAGAGGGGAAGGGTAGAGTCAGTCTCAGATATTCACCTGGTGTTAGCCTACCATTGTGATGAGTGGAGACTGTCTCGTAATCATTGCTCATCTTTCTAAAGAAAATTAGATTTCCTGGGGCACCTGAGTGGCTCAGTCATTTGAGAGTCCTACTTTGGCTCAGGTCGTGGTCTTGTGGTTTGTGAATTCTAGCCCTATACCGGGCTCTCTGCTGTTAGCGCAGAGCCCACTTTGGATTCTCTGTCCCCTGCCTCTCTCTGCACCTCCCCTGCTCTCGTGCTCTCTCTCACAAATAAAAATGAATAAACATTTAAAATAGAAAGTTAGATTTCCTCCTGTTAGCACTGAACTACTTTGTCTCCATAATGCTGGCATTATCTGATACCACCTTTTCTCTGTATAAAGAGTCAAGAGTCAGAGCCCTGGGCAGCTGGTGCTTGTTCACTAACAGATATTCATATTGTGGTAGAAGACAGGCCTCAGGTTACTATGCACACTTCCATCTAGCTGCCTGCTATCCTTATTCAGATACGGGTTTTGGATCACAGCGTGATTATTTGTAATGCGTTTTTTTTTTCATCATTTCTTTCTTTATTTTGTGTTTCTTGAAATTCCCAGCCAGGTTTATTCTAAAAATTGCTTAAAAGGTCACATAAAACTCCTCATTTCAAAAACGATCAACGAACCAAAATGAAGACCTCCTGTTGTGACATTTCTTGTCAAACCTGTAGAGTAATAGAACTGAGTTCTGAAAGAGAACAGTGACCCCAGGCTGATGTTTCCGAGGAAGACCCAGTTGGTTTTGAAGCATGTAAATCGTTCAGTACAGCAGGACTGAAGCGGTAAGACTATCTGTCTACGATCATAGGCAGGTGGGTTACATCTTCATTGTGCCTTCACCTAACTGGAGGAACTGGCTATCAGACGATTTTGGAGTATGCAGCCCATTCAGTACATAGTTCCCTGTGGACTTCTTTGTCGTCTTTTTTTTTTTTTTAATTTGAGAGAGAAAGAGCAGAGAAGAAAGAATGTGCAAGTGGGGGAGGGGCAGAAGGAGAGGATGGGGGAGAGAATCTCATGCTGGCTCCACACTCAGTGCAGATCCCAATGTGGGACTTGATCCCATGACCCTGGGATCGTGATATGACCTGAAATCAAGAGTCAGACACTAAACTGACTGAGTCACTCAGGTGCCCTATGTTGACTTCTTGCTCTTTCCTAAAATGACAACTTCTCCACACTCAAGAACGAGTAATAATAAAGTCTCTAGTCACTTTGCATGATCATTAAATATCAGTAAGCCGTTTTCTTTGGGTGAAGAAGCCACTGGAGACCATCTGGTGCTTGGAGGGAGAGGCGGCCTATCAGAGTGAAGTTGCAGACAGGAAAACACAGGAAGACAAATTTCAGCTGCTTTAACTTTCCCGAAGAACTGACTCCATAGCAAGAATATATGTCCATGCTGTGTAATTCTAGAATTTGGAAACATTCTAAGATGTTTGAAGGAGAGAATGATGCATTGAAGTGAAATACTAGGTTAAATAGAAGATTATAATTCTTGAGGAGATAAAGCAAAACATATAGACTCATAAAGCATTTAGCTAAGTTCATTGATAAACCATAATTATTTATTTAGGGTATGTTTGAATGTATATCTCTAATCTTTTGCAGTTGATGCTATGGAAGACAAAACAGGTATTGCTTCTTCTGACATGTTCACTGTATACAGAATTCTCTACATAACATTGAGAGGGCACGGTTAGATTTTGAAGAACACTTTCTCTCATTCACTTTGCATTTCCTGTGCTCATATGTAGTTGTTTTAATTGTACTTAATAACAGGTCACAGGAGAGGAAGTAACTGGTGTAGCTAGGACAAAATGACAGATATCTTTTATTTTTTTGGGAGGGGTGGAGGACTTGGCATAATGGCAGAAGCATACACTCAGCCCTGTGCATGCATGTTCACCCGTTCCTTCCCTTTGTGCTGTCCCCAGTACCTTCCTGCCTTGGCTCTACTTCTCAAATAATCACCGTATGAATGATGAAATACAACTAAGAAATGTTATGTCAATTATAGAGACTTCATAGGGTGCTAATTAGCTTAGGAACTGAGGATGCTTACCTCCTTTTTCCTCTAAATTAGTTTTAATCAATCTGAACAACATCCCAAGGAAGCGTTTTGAGGGAGAATTACAAAATGGTCATCAAGAGGATGATTTTTCCTGCTCACTAAATGTGAAAATCATTATGCAACAAGTGCATGATGTCAGACATTGGGAGTTTATTAATAATGAAGATAGCAGAATATAGGTCAAAGAGCTGTGTGTGGGGGAGACATGTTTAAAACAAATGATTAAACTTTATGCACATTCAGGGCTTACAGTGCTAATTTATGTAAGAAGATGTATTCA
This sequence comes from Crocuta crocuta, assembly GCF_008692635.1. Classification (NCBI taxonomy): domain Eukaryota; kingdom Metazoa; phylum Chordata; class Mammalia; order Carnivora; family Hyaenidae; genus Crocuta; species Crocuta crocuta. The sequence continues at coordinate 4,463,981 of NW_027529638.1, read as the reverse complement.
GTCTCCACCTGGCAAGTCATTTCCATATACAGTTTCTTTTCCTGTGTGCCGTTAGAGCTATAGTTTCTTCCATACTGGAGAAGCCCTGACGGGGCTCATTGTGAAATGTATAAAGAACATTTTATATGTTCTAGATGCTAGAGCAGACGGAGTGTATGGAGATCAATCAACTCAGACTTAACAGTGGGAAAGTGCGTGGTTTCTGGCGTTATACAGATTCGGGTTTAATTCTTGTTTCTAGTACTTCCCTTGGGCAGGCTGCTTGGCCTCAGTTTGTCACCAGTAAGAGAGGTGTTCTAGAATCTACCTCATAGGGCTCTATTCAGGAATAAATGAAACATTAGATTAAATGCTCTTTAAATTCCTGGGACAGGAGTTTGAGCTATCATAAGCACTCACGTAGTTGTCATAAGTGTGTCCTGTACAACTTTATTGAGTGTGTAGCTTGTGACAGGAGAGGCACTCTGCTAGATACTGGGTCCTTACTTTTCTTTTTTTAAAAATTTTTGATGTTTATTTCTTTTGGAGAGACAAAGAAAGAGTACGAGTAGGAGAGAGGCAGAGAGAGAGAGAGGAAGACAGAATCTGAAGCAGGCTCCAGGCTCTGAGTTGTCAGCACAGAGCCCATTACAGGTCTCGAACTTGCAAACCACAAGATCATGACCTGAGCTGAAGTCCAACGCTTAACCGACTGAGCCACCCAGGCACCCTGGTATTGGGTCCTTTCAAACAGGTTTACATTGCTTAAATGTAAGGAGCTCTTTTTCAAGGAGAAAAAAGTATTTAATTATGTCAGATATTGTGCTCTGTTGCCCTGTGACTTAGATATGGGCTATGGATATTTTGATACTAATGCCAAAGAAGTTTTCATACTGAAAGTATATTTTTGAAATGCTGATAAAAGCATATTGAAGCAAACTGGGCCTTACTATTAATACCTATTGCCAGAAAAATCCCGTTTATTCAGAATCACATTATATCTCTTTTTAACATTTGTGCCTTTTCTTTCTATCCCCTAGAGCCGGAGAATTTGATAGCACTTATACAGGACAGCAGAAAATTTGCATCATAGCTATATCCTTCTCCACTCATTTTTTGTTTGCTTGTTTACATCACTGTCCCCAAGATAGTCTCTAATTATTTGGTTCCACTTGGTTCTTTTTTTTTTTTTTTAAGTTTTATTTATTTCTAGGAGAGAGAGACAGCGTGAGCAGGGGAGGGTCAGAGAGAGAGGGAGTCACAGACTGAATCAAGCTCCAGGCTCTGAGCTGGCAGTCAGCACAGAGCCCGACGCGGGGCTTGAACCCACGAACCGCGAGATCATGACCTAAGCGAAAGTCGGACGCTTAACCGACTAAGCCACCCAGGCGCCCCTGGTTCCACTTGGTTCTTAAAGGCACAAACAGTTCAAGGATGGACTGATGATGGATTTGTCTTAAATTAAACTTTCTAAGGGTGTCTGGGTGGCTCAGGTGGTTAAGCGTCTGATTCTTGATTTCAGCTGAGGTCATGATCTCATGGTTTGTGAGTTTGAGCCCACGTGCACTGTCAGTGCAGAGCCTGCTTGGGATTCTCTCTCTCCCTCTCTCTCTGCCCCTCCTCTGCTCATGCTCTCTCTCTCTCTCTCTCTCAAAATAAATAAATAAACCTAAATTTTTAAAAAATAATTAAACTTTCTAATTCTTTAGGGAAGCTATCATGCATACCACCATTTTGGGTGCTTCCTCACTCTAAATATTCCTTGTTAGCCTGTAATATTTCAAAACCCTTAGCCTGAGTGCTGCCCACAGAAACCCTGACAGATAGTTCTCTTGCGTCTGCGGGTGATCCAGTCCTTTCCATAAAGTAAGTGCTTAGAGATTCTTCCTTACATTGACTGAAATCATTCCAACTTCCACTCTATTTCTGCCCTCTGGACATTTACGAATAAATTTATTCCAAAGACCCCTTTGCCCTCACTTGATGTATCCCATTTTAATCTTAACATATCCATTCCAGGAATGGTTTTACATACTCAGATGAAGGTGAATTTGGGGCTGAGGTGAAAAGGGACATTATTATCTTTCAGATATTGCTGGAGGAAAAAGCACAGATTTTAAGGTGATTTTCAAAGCATTTGAAAACTGGTCTCAAAGTGTCCCTTTTCAGAATAAGGTCATACTTAGGGTTGCCTTTTAGCACCTGCACTTCCTGAATTCAAGCAGTAAACCCAATTTTTTTTATCCCATATTTTCTGATTACTCGTAATGGACACTGGTCAAAGTTGTTAATCGTCAAGTTTGTTTTGGAAATGAGTTATGAAACATGTAAAAAGCCTTATTTTAAAAAATAATCTGCTTTGCCTTAAGGAAGGTGAACTTATTAAAGCCAGACAATTGACCTTATATATAATGTGTAAATAATGCCCAGGGACTGGAAAAGGGACCTGCGCATAAGAGACCCTCAATAAATATCAACTCAATCAATGAATAACCAATTTGCTAATTTGGCATATTTATTCTGTTTTTCATTGACTTGCTCTTTTTGCATGTTTGGTTTTCTTAGAAATCTGTGTTTTGGGAGAAAGTCAGGGTTTTTGTTATAAATCATTCGTGCGCTTATCCCTATCTGAGATTGGCTTCTGAGAGTCAGGTTAAGACTAGAAGCTTCAGGTTTAACAATTTTGGTGATTCCTTTTGCCAGGTAATTTGAGGATCGTTGTCCTAATGTATTTGGGGACTCTGAACTAAGAAGTTGGGACTCAAAGGAGGACGTAGGGTGTAAGGACAGGTAGAGCAGTCTGAGATAAGTATTAATGGCTAATGAAACTTATGCATACTTAGTATTTTAAAACAATTATTTACTTGGCTCCTTTATATTCATGTTTCTGGCACAACCTTTAAGAGTTAAAGGGATCTGTCATAGCTCAAGCTAAAGTAACAGAAAGATAAGAAAAGAGAGAAATTCTTAGCTGTGGTGGCCAGGGCTCAAATGGATTTATAATCAAGGGAGAGGCTTAAGGTTATATGAATTTAATATGATGAGTAAATATTATTGTACTGAAGATTTGGGCTTTATTTTATTTCCCACTTGCAAAAGAAAGGTCACAATAATCTCCAAAATTCTTTTCTTTATATTTTCAGCATAATTATCCCGATCATTTTTTCTCCTTCACTGCACTATATAACCTTCTTGAAGAAAAAGTGTTTAAGTTCAAAGGCATTTTACTGAATCTGAAAATAATTACCTTAAAATATTAGGTCAAGAATTTCCACCTGCCTATGTTCCTCAGGTAGATAAGGTTATAGGCATTTATATTCTCATATGGAGAGGTATTAAATTATAGTTTACATGTTATCATATATTTATTTTATTAGAATAGAATGCAGACTCAGGGTTAGAAAACCTGACACCTCAAAAGTGTTTGTAATCACATGGTTGCACAGAATAAGATTTACTGCATTCATGTTTAATACAAAATTGTTGGATATAGACACCTTAGTTGCTAGATATTTTCTTTCTGTTTTGCTTTTGGTCATCATTTGCTAGTAAATTCAAGTAACACCTCCCTTTGCCTCACAGAACTCACATACTGCTGATGGTGTTCGCAGGACAGCCAGTTGAGTTCCATACCCATCTTGCATATTAGGAAACTCATGAGCAGTCAAGGAGGTGTTGGGGATATAAGTAGACTTTGTAGATAGGGTAGAACTTTGGAGACTTGCCTGATTTCTTTGTATGAGCCTCTGTGTTTTCATCTTATCTTTTTTTTTTTTTTTGTAACTTTACCTCTCTAAAAAAGCCTATATTCTGGAAAAAAGAAGAGGTGCAAACTCAAATAAGGAAATTTGAAAGGATTCTAAAGAACTGATGAAAAAATCTTTCCTTAATTTCAGAATTCTTACCAACTGTATGAGCTGTTCAGTAAGTTAATTTGATGTGCTATTTGAGGTGATGCATGGATCTGATCAAAAGGAATTGCCATTTGTCTAATGTGCCTCCGCCATTTAATAAGATACAGAGAAATTTGACAATGCACTTGGGTCTGAGTACAAATTAGAAAACAGCTTTCCTCTGAGGGTGAGGACTCTTCCTTCCCATTTACAGGCTGTGTCTCTTGCATTAAAAAGACAACCACAGGGGTGCCTGGGCAGCTCAGTCGGTGAAGCATCTACTTTGGCTCACATCATGATCTTGGCGGTTGGTGAGTTGGAGCCCCACATCGGGCTCTGTGCCGACAGCTCAGAGCCTGGAGCCTGCTCTGGAGTCTGTGTTCCCGCCTCTCTCTGCCCCTCCCCCACTCGTGCTCTATCTCACTGTCTCTCAAAAATGAATAAATGTTAAAAAAAAAAAATTAAAAAGACAACTAGGGAGCCACTCTGCAGTTAATCGAACACCTGTATGTTTCCAGGATTTGCAGTGGAGCTGTGCAGTTGAATGACTCCAGGATAGGTAATTTATGAATTTCTGCTTCCTTGGATGTTGCATAGACTCACACATAGGCTATGAGAAAAAGTTTCCTACTTTTCAGAGGAAACATGTTTTTAATGCATAAATTATTATTGTTATAAGAGCAAAAATGAGGTGTATGACAACGTTAGAAGACGCTTTCCCCAAATTTTATAGCTTCAAAACCTTAGTCCCCACCAACGGGAGAATGAATTCAGTTGTGATTATTCTGGATCTCATTGTCTTCAATAAAGGTAATAAGACCCTCCACACAAATGTGGTATAATCAGAATAATTAGATGTTAGATCCAATCTGAATGATGAGGTTGATGAGTAGCAATTCTGGGAAGGAGTAGAGCCCTCTGTGGGAAAATGTTGGAGGCCAAACTCCGCCATGGGTGGCCCTTGAGAAAGCAGGGCTGATGAGGTTGGCAGAGAAATAAAGGGCAGAAGCAAAAGCCAGTTAACTTGCATACATGGTGTTATGAGAGATATTAGAAGCAGAGGAGAAGCCATACAAAAAAACCGAACTTTGAATAAGATATGGCTCAGGTGTATCAAAGTACGTAATAACCCCCCAAAACCAAGGAAGTTTAAGACCAGGAACTACAGTGTGGCAAAGGGCACTTGGATATCAGTTTGGGGAATTGTATGTAAGTGAAGGAAGGTGGGTTGATCAGAGGGTCACATGAGATCCTTCCATTCTGTAACAAGATTTGTTGCACTCATGATAGAAAAACTGTCCGTTCGCTTTTGTTCAGTTCCCATGAGTGAAAGAAATTGGGAGAATCCTGTCTGTGCAGATGGAAGCAAGGGTTGGGGCCAATGAAAATTATAAAGTGGATAAACATGGTTTTGTTCTTCCCCCTCTGTAAGCGTATCTCACCCTCTTGCTCTCGCCTGTTCTCTCACCACCTGTATTTTCCAGTCTTATGCTCTCAGGGCTATCTGGTGACAGATATGCAAGGTCAGGAGTTGGTGACTCACCGTGCTAACTCTCACATGAGTATTTACATTTTAATAATGTCCTAAGAAGAAGGCAATAAATCATTTATGGAATAAATCATGAATGGTAGATTTTCAGGCCTCAATACTTTTTTTTTTTTGGAGATGTTTGACTTCCCACTGTTTCTCATATTGTACCAAATATGGTGACTTTCAGCTCAATATACGCTCATCCTATTCATGTATCCAACAAACATTTGTTAAGTGTCTGCTAATGCATGCCAGGCACAACTCTTGGTACTTGAAAAACAGCTAGAAGATAAAGATCAGTTCCGTGAAGGAGGGGATAGTCCAGAAAAGGGACAGAAAGCTAACATAGGATTACAATAAAATGAGAGAAAACCAAAGCAGATCCCATTAGCAACCCTTGATGGGACGTCTGAGTTACATTGTGTATAAAGTGATATTAACCTGATGAAGATGATTGAGGAGGGCAGTTTTTAGAAGAGGGAAATGCATGCATGAATATAGAGAGGCTTAAAACAGCACAGTACAGGTGAAGAATTGCAAGCCACTGGGCATGACTTAAACACGAGGTGTTGGGAAAGAGAAGGGCAACAAGAAATGAGACTGAAGGAGCTCTTGCGGGACCCGATGCCAATTTATGCAGTTGGCATCTGCATCCTGAAGGCAATGAGGAAACAGTTAAGACCTGATTAGAACTGTGGCTTAGAGAAAAACATTTCACAGCATTGTAGAGAACTGATGGAAGGGACCGGGGACAGGAGGCCAAGGGAAGCCAGTTGGGAGGGTCTTGCAATTATAAAGCATGAAATGGTAAAACTGTTAATGAAGACGGTAGCAGTGGATACAGGCAGGAGGGGACCAGTTGGAAGGAAAATAATGACTAGTCTGGGATCCATGACTGCTCTGCTGAAAGCCGTCAGAAAAGGTCCAACTCAATAACCAACTCCTAGACATCACTTGGCCAGGTAGGAGGCTTTACAAGTTCTGAATAGAGAGAAGAGATTGAGATCTGATTTAATAGTGACTTTTTCATTTGCCTAATTTCCTTCAGTGTAATACAAGTTCACGTGCATTATGTGAATGATCGAAAATACATGTCGTTTTCCTCTTGTGTGCAGATTCATGGGAGGATATGAGGGAAGCTGAAGTTAAACATACGTATAATGATTTTTTGAAAATAAGGAAACTAGAGCTTTACAGTTCCTTGCAAGAACTTTGAACAGAAATAAACAACAACAACAAAAACGTAATGTGCCAGAAAACTCATTTTTTGATGACTAAATTGCAAGGAAGTAAATTGCAAGGAAGAGAAACCTGGCCACCCACAGGAAGATAACTTTTCTCTTTGAAATTCTGCCCTGTGTGCCCCTAATCAGATAGGCTGAGTGACGGACACAGGGCCTTTTATGGACAGCCAAGTTTCTTTTGCCCCCTAGACCAAAAGCATAAATCTTGTTTCTCTAATAAAGACATTTAAGGCAGAAAGTTATGATAGCATCCTCAATATCTTAAAGTTAGATGTGTCAGGACATTGGAAGACATCCATCTTCCCTGTCCAGCAGTTCTCTGGCTTATCCCGAGGGGCTGTGGCATGTGTTTTCCTTGAAATTTTCAATAAAAGATAAGAAAATAATTTCTTTTGGATCATCAGTTTTCCCAGCTGAACTCCTGCAAGGTTGACTGGTAGAGACAATTAAAGCAAGCATTTGCTCGGTTTACGTGGACATTGTTATTGCTGCATTTGTCCCTTTCCTGACAAATTGCATTATTCCTCTGCCCTCTGAACCATTAGCTGGTCCAGGGGGAACCAGGTGGTGATGAGGAGGGGTGGATCTCACATTTGTCAACCCGGAGGCAGAGCCAGGCTGAACCGAGGACTCCCTTTGATTCTTTACACTGGGTAGAGGAGGTGGGAGCTGAATTCGGGTGGGACACACGTTTGAATGCTGTCATTTGCCTCTGAGCAGAAGGCCATCATCTCTTTAGTGTTCAGAGTGAATGTGATGCCCCCAGATTTGTTCAATAATTGCCCTGATTTCTGCCTGAGGCTTGACTTTCTTCTAGCTAAACGTTGTGTCCCCTAACACTGTCCCCCATTACTAACAAAGTGGCTCTTTCATGTGCTCTGGGCTGTGGCAGCACCGTTCTGCCTGCGCTTCAGCTGAGGCTGATTCAGCATACAGACTTCCCTTTGTGAACATCTCGCCTCTCTTCCCTCCTTTCCCCTCCTCTAGGAGTTGAAAATATAATGGGGGATTATAGTTAATGCTGAAACATCTGTTGAAGCCTAGGGACGCGGTAGAGCTTTTAATGAATGCACACAAGTAAGAGCGCACAGGTAGCCCCTTGGATGCAATCTGTTGGTCTTCTCTTTTTTATTAATTAGACTGGACCGTCAGCCATTTGGAGTGCACACAGGGACCGTACAGCCCAGTGGCTTAGGACTGTGTTTATGAATATGCATACATCATTAAGAGGTACATTAGCACCTGTTGGCGTGGCCCAGGGTCTGGTGACTGTCTCCTCTGAGAATCAGTTGTGTCATCTGCAAAACAGAGGTAACAATACCCATTCTGCAGATGAGGAAGCAAATACAAAACTTACGGAAGGTACTGACATGATGTGCTAAAAAAAAAAAACCCAAACCCATCAATGGCGGTCACCAAAAGTCAGCTGGGTGTAGCAACGTCCCTTCCATAGGAAGTCCCCAGAGATGTACGGGGCCCCTCTTTTGTCCCAGGCCAATGCTAGATGCACCCCGCAGTACACCAAAGGGATGCTGGCTCTCTCCCCGGGGACCACACTTTCCTGTGGCAAGTGACACAAGTCAAAAGATGAAGTGGGGGGCGCCTGGGTGGCTTAGTCGGTTAAGCGTCTGACTTTCGCTTAGGTCATGATCTCGCGGTTCGTGGGTTCGAGCCCCGCGTCGGGCTCTGTGCTGACTGCCAGCTCAGAGCCTGGAGCCTGTTTCAGTCTGTGACTCCCTCTCTCTCTGACCCTCCCCTGCTCACGCTCTCTCTCTCTCTCTCTCTCTTAGAAATAAATTTAAAAAATATATTTTAAAAAAAAAAAAGATGAAGGGGACGCTTGTGATGGAGAGCAAAGAGGGCCGAAATAGAGAACAGGGTAAAGTGGGCACCTAGTTTAGCTGATCAAGGAGAGTCTCTCTGAGAGCCAGGTGGGAGCCAGGGGGCTTTCCAGCTATATTCCCGACAGGTTTGACCCGCTCCACGGAATAAGTAGCTGTGCTTTTAATTTACATTGATTTAAGATTACACAACGATAAAAGGCTACTGTGAATTCAGTAAAGAGCTTTTATACAAACGTGTGTTTTCTTTACTGAGGTGATACCAATGCACAGTTGAAAAATAGAAGTATACAGATGCTTAGGATATGTTATTGATTCTCCTGAAGATAATGCCAGGTTTGCATTTAGACCCGAGGAGTTAGACACTATATTTATTTTTTTTTAAATTTTGTTTGCATTTATTTATTTTTGAGAGACAGAGACAGAGCGTGAGCTGGAGAGGGGCAGAGAGAGAAGGAGACACAGAATCTGAAGCAGGCTGCAGGCTCTGAGCAAGCATTCAGCACAGAGCCCAATGTGGGGCTCGAACCCATGAACTGTGAGATCATGACCTGAGCCGAAGTCGAACACTTAACCTACTGAGCCACCCAGGCGCCCAGAAGTTAGACACTTTAAAATTATTTTGAGTTCCTTGGGTATTTTAAGACCAGCAGGTTAGGAACCACTGATGGAGTGGAAAAAAAATTAGTGGAAAAGATAGGAGACCTGAGCCCTATTTTCTCCTTTTTCAAAAACTAAATGAGCAAAGAAGCCACTTAACTTTTTTTGAATCTGTTTCCTCATTATTGGAATGAAGGTAATAACATCTATCATTTAACCTCTTATTGATTGTGTGAAATTGAACTAATCTGACAAGAAAGTTCTTGCAAAGCATTTTGAAATATGTAAAGATACAAGTATTCGCAATGGCTTGAAATAAGGAATTCTAATAATCTAGGATAACAGCTCAGTCGTTTCAAAAAAATAATTTGTCAGACTACCCACTTCACCTGCCTTTTCCAGAATTAATGTCTGAGAAACTCTGTTGGCATCAGTTGCTTTAGCCTGTGTCCGTTTCTCTAAATGATGTGAATGTGGGTCAAGTCATGGGCTCAAAAAGAAATAAGGATTATTACCCTCAACCTTCTAATCTTTAGGGAGGTTACAGCTAAAGAAGGTTGTCCCTTTCTCATATTTGAAGTAGCTAGAAATGTCTTCTTGTCTTTTTTCTTTTCCTTGTTTATGAACCCTTATGTATCATGGAATCTCAGAGATACATTTCCGGACAATTGTTTTTTTAATATTTATTAATTTTGGAGAGAGAGACAGAGAGATAGGGTAGGGAGAGGAGGGGCAGTGGGGGGTGGGTGAGCACAGAGGGTCTGAAGCAGGCTCTGTGCTGCCAGCCCAGAGCCCTATGTGGGGCTCAAACTCAGAAACCATATCTGAGCCGAAGTTGGACGCTTAACCAACTGAGCCACTCAGGCCCTCCCAGACAATTTTTTTTGTATAAGAAATATCTCAATGTGGTACGCACTCAGGTTTCACTGTTAAATAGGCCAAGCCTGAATCTGTTTTTTATTAAATAGTTGAGTGTTAAATTAGTGTGTTTCAAATAATGTGCTTCAAATACTTTGCTTCTTTTTATGTTTGGTAACAAATGGTTTCCTATTGAGAGAGGCAAGATTTTCTTTAGAATTCTAACATACAGAAGATCAGCAATTCGAAAAACTTTTTACAGTTTATCCTGTCTTTAATATTTTCATTTGAGAGTGAGTCACTCCAAAGGCAAAAACATTAATGAAAACAGGCTGAATACATTTGTGTGATAAAGAACAGAAAAGATTACAAGTGAAAATCCTTCGTATCTTGTATACAGGATATTATCCAGACAACAGGAAACATTTTTATTCTTCAGAAGACTCGAAACACCTTCAACCATTTAAAACAGAGATTAGAAAAATATGCATATTTAGAAGTATATGAATATTCTATGGCTGAAATATTCTTGCTGTAATTTGCATTCAGTGGTATGAAGTATCTGCTTTGAGATATTTACAGAAATTAACAATTTATTTAACAATAAATGCATTTAACAACTCATTTAACAATTCATTTAACAATGTAGAGGCATTTATTTTAATTTGCAGATTAATTAAATATATGACACATTTTCATAGGAGTCAAATGTGACATTTTTAAAATGTTAAATAATTCCTTATGTGTTTCTCTCAAACTCCTGAGCCAACTACTTTTGACTCTTTTAATTCTTTCTTTTGGTTTTTACATATTTGTTCCTAAACCATTTGTTCTCTTATTCCTTAACATCTTTAGCTATCTATGATTGACTTACAACAATTGCAAACTGCGATTTAGCTCTATCATAACTTCTTTTCCACCTCAGATGCTCCCCTTCTCTGTGTCTCCAGTAGAGGAATATGACACTTTTGGGTTAAATTACTATCGTTCATAGCCTCATGGTTTGTAAATATCATCATACGAATACATTCATTTTCTTGTACAATTTTCTGTTTTTATTGAAATCAATAATTGCCTCTCAGCAGCTCTCTCTGTCTCCTTGTGTTTATTTCTCTGTCTTAGATTTCTCACTACCAACATGAACGTGTCCTCAAGTGCTTCCATCAAATTCTGGAATTCCTCCAGCGAAGCCAAACACTCATGGAATCTAGCTGTTGTTCTTCAGACCCAGTTGTTCTGGAGCCCGTGTGCTCTGCCCCAGACCCAACTTTCTGGGTGCCATGCCGGGCTTGCCACACAGCTGTCTCCCTAAGGTTTCCTTGCCCTGGGACACCCTCTGCCTCCCACTTTCGCTGGGTGCACTGCCTCTTGAAATACCCCCGTCCTCTTGAATGGTTTAGCCCCCAATGTTGGTGAAACACCCCCTTTAGTGTCTTCCTAAGAGTACAGGTGTGAAGGATACAGTTTGGGTGCCCTTTGTGATATCTGAAAATATCTTTTTTTCTCTTCAAATAGTCAGTTGATATTGTGTTGCATATAGAATTCCACATAAGAACTTTATTATCCAAAACCTTAGCTTTTAATAACTCATCTTCTTATTTCCATACGTCATTTTTGTTTTTACGACCTTCATCCTCTATTCTCTACTCACCCATTGTCTTGGTTCTTGTGTGTTTTTAGTTTTTCTCTTTCTGTACTGGAATTAGGAGGTTTAGGAGTAAGTTACAGTCATTCACATGTAAACAATGAAATCCCTAAGATATGCCCATTTAACATCATTTTTGTTAAATTTGCCATCTATGATCATTGAGTGATTTTGATTTTAAAAGCAAATGTTTATGGGCGCCTAGGTGGCTCAGTCAGTTAAGCGTCAGACTTCAGCTCAGATCTCTTGGTTTGTGAGTTCAAGCCCTGCGGTGGGCTCTGTGCTAAAAGCTCAGAGCCAGGAGCCTACTTCAGATTCTGTGTCTCCCTCTCTCTGCCCCTTACCACTTGTGCTCTGTCTCTCTCCTTCAAAAATAAACGGTAAACAAAAATTTTTAAAAAATGAAAACAAATGTTTACATTTCTGAATGGGTATCTTTTTTAAATAATGAAATTGCTGAAAATATAGTTTGGAGTGAACCAGCTTTTGAACCATATGTAAATTTCTTTTACTTATGCATTATGCATTATAGTTTGAATTTTGCTTTTATTCTTAAGGAGCATATCACTTTATTTCTCAGTGTTTGAGTTGCTTTATAAATTATACTCAGAAATTTAAACATGGAAATAAGGAATGAATAAACTTTGTTAATTAAGTACTGTGGCTTAAGAGACTAAGAGTAAACTAAGTCTGAAGTTACGACCGAGGGGTGCCTGGGTGGCTCAGTCAGTTGGGCATCTGACTTCAGCTCAGGTCATGATCTCACAGTTCGTGGACTTGAGCCTCGCGTTGGGCTCTGTACTGACTGCCAACCCAGAGCCTGGAGCCTGTTTCAGATTCTGTGTCTCCCTCTCTCTCTGACCCTCCCCTGCTCACTCTCTCTCTCTCTCCCTCCATCTAGCAGAAATAAATAAAACATTAAAAAAATTTTTTTAATTAAAAAAAAGAAGTTACGACCAATTTTTTTGGTTACATAACCTATTTTTTATTGCCACGTTCTGATAAATTGGACTATGAATCACGTGTGTTCTAGTTGCATCACGTGTAAGCCATGCCTAAACTAGAGTTGTCAGGTTTCAAACAATGACTTTTCAGATGACTTCAAGGGCTTTGAAAAGCCTGCCACAGTTCTGGGCCTCATGGCATTGTCTCCAAGAAGCTTGTGCTAGTTAATGCAGCAATTTAACTCGAGGCAGACGAACTTGTTGTCCAACCTAACATTGCTATGCACGCTGTATCCCTACTGGCAGGCAGCAGAGTAGTGGAATGCAGAGAAATGGGAAGCAGAACTAGCAGAGTGTTTCTGTAGGAGTAGAGTTAGAAGTCAAGATATTGGGAAGACAGTAATCTTGGAATCATACCTCGATCTAGCATGAAAGTAGGGTTGTTTTTGTTTTTCAGACCTCACTGCATTAAGATGAGAGTCAGTTTTTTGCTACTTGACTGACATATCATCACTTATGCTAATCCACATTTTTAACAGAGAGAGTGTGCCTTTGGCCCCAGACCTATAACAACAAAAAATATCGAACTAATGATGAAACATTGCCTTGTGTTCATTTTACATATTATGGTGACCTTCTATCCATGATAGTTGATGCTGGTTTCCATTTACTGTGATGACAGACAGATTTCTCTTGTAATAAATATACTTAAGTAAAAACATAAATGGATTTCAGTAAAAAAAATCACAATATCAAAAGTTGTGAATATGGGACACATGCATATGAGGTTTAGCAAATGCTGGTCCAGGACAAGAACATAGGGGGTGTGACCTTTTTTCTGTCCACAGCAAATGTATATGACATGGGCAAGCCATCTAATGTCTCCACCTAAAATGAGGATCTAGACCAGATATCTTATTATTGAATCCCTTATATTTCTTAAATTTTGTGATTGCGGGGATTTTTTCTGGCACTTAATATATAGATACAGATATAGATACAGATAGATATAGATATAGATGATATAGATATAGATATAGGTATAGGTATAGGTATAGATACAATATAATTGGGGTGAATGAAAAATTAGGAAGCAGCTAATGATAACCATCAATAGCATCCCAGTAAGGAACAGACAACTTTTTGAAGAATGGACTAACTTTGTTTCACAGAATTTTAGAGCTGGTAGTACACTCAGTGAACATAAAGACAAATTCCCTCTGGTAAACCCTCATTTAATAAATGAGAAAACTAAAGTATCCCAGACAACTCGTGAAGCTCATTATCATACGGCTGAGTAGTTAGAGGCAAATAATTCCTTGAATCCCTGGACCATGGACTGTAACCTTGGATCCATCTTGGTCCTCTTCATATGATATCATTATGGTCTTGTGATGTGATTTGCTCAAACTTGTGCATGTAAGAAGAAATGAAGATCATGCGTGGATGCTGTAATTTCTTACACTTAACACAGTTAGAAATGAAACAAGGCTTAGCCAAGTTGTCACTTGAAGAATCACATGAGTTGCTTCATCAATACCAGCAGCTAATAAGAATCACTTAAGACTACTAATTTTTTTCTGACATAGTCTGGGTAGTTCTGTCCAAAAATATATATTTCCCTGTTAGCGGTTAGATCTAAATGAGATGTGGGGTATAATCAGACCCCTTCCAGGAGAAGCATTATAGAGATTAGCAGACATTATAAACTACTTCAGAATTGCAAACAGTTGCATTATTAATTTGTTTTTCTAGTTGGTGATGCAAAATAAAAGCTATTCTTAAAAATAGAGGAGAGGAATGTTTATGTGCTGGTTTTTTTTTTGTTGTTGTTTGTTTTGTTTTGTTTTTTCCTCCCAGTCCTTTACAGTCTATTGACTGTTCATCAATTTAATTATTGTGTTATATATGTCTAATGTACTCTCCACACAGGAGGCTAAGTAGTTTCCTTCCCCCAAGGTAGCTTTCTGTGCCTTGAAAGCAATCCATCTGTGAGCCGTTCTGGCTTCTTTGGAAATATCCTCCTATTGATTACAAGAAAGAACTTTAAAAGCTGACTCAAGAAACACTACTGAGGAAGAATACCGGTGTTTCCTTCTTTAATTATGACCTAAAGCAAATCCTTGAAATCAGGGATCCATAGAGCAGCAAAGAACAGAAGAACAGAACGGTGACACACAGAGATTTGAGAGCAATGGAAGGGGATAGACTTGAACCAGAAGAAAGGAGCTTGGAAAATAGTGATTGGTCTGTAGCTGATTATGCACATGGAAAGTGTGTATTTATTTTGTTTCCACAATAAAAGTATTGTATCTAAAATATTTACAGTGGCTCCTGAGGACTTTGCAAGGTAGTAATTTAAAAAATCTTAGTAAATATTTATTGAGCACTATTGACTTTGCCACATAGAAGCTTTCAATGGCTTCCCACTGTCTGTCAAATTAAATGCGTTTTCTTCATCTCCATACTGAGTTTCTTCCCAAGTGTGAATCCCGGTTCCTGCACGGGGGCTGTATTTCAGCTAAGCTGACATGTTCGAGAACATGCTCACCGTTGCTCATTGAACACATATTTGCTCAGGTTGTTTCCTCTGATGTTCCCTTCCCAGGTGACTCTTTGGAAATGTTGTTAATATTGACAGGCATCTTTCAAGGCTTTACTCTGAGAGGCCTTACCTGATTCCGCCAACCAGATGCAACCTTTTGCTCTTCGTCTTTAGTACCTACTGCATTTACTCTTGTTCCACTTAGTAAATGATAGGCTCAATGTCTAAAACTCCCTCTTCCTGCCTTCAAGACTGTGAAGTTCTTGACATCCTCTGTGCATGGAAGTAATTTATACTTAGCAAATTGAAAAGTTAAAGAGTTAAGAATGAAAAAGTTAAAAATTAAAGAATTTCCATCAAATATGTAAAAAATTAAATCACCCAAATCTAGATCAGTGTGAGGACCACAGAAGAAATGTCTCAAAGAGATTTTAGATCTGTTTCTAACTTTAGAAAAGAAGAACAAGCTCTTTAGTCTTAGGAATTCTGGAAAAATTACTGCCAAGGAACCAGAAGTTCAAATAGGTTTAGAAATAGCTAAGTGGAGATAATAAGCTACAGAAGTAGCCTAACTGACGTGGAGAGGAGGAAAATACGGGATATAATCACAAAATAGGCAGTAAATATTTGTTATACTCTATTTGTACTGTGACAGAGGGTTTTTATAGCTTGCAAATCATTTTGTATATATTATCTTTGTCCTCAAAACCACCCTGCCACACTCAGGTATTATAACCCTTTAAGGCCTTCTGAGATTATCTGTTTATTCCTCTTCCCTATTGGTCTTGTGTGATCAGAAACAGGAGGAACTATATGCATGCACTTTTATTCCCCTCAAGGCTAAGCAGCTCTTCAAGAAGTAAACAAATGGAGAATGATTATGCCTATTATACAAAATAAGTCCCTGAGAGAAGTGTGCTTGATCACAGGGCTCAGACTTAAACATAAGTCTTCTTTGTCCGTGCCCAGAGCTTTCTTCCATGTCAAAGCCGCTAGCGAGCCAGGACAGCAGGGCCCTGCAGAAGACAGAAACCTGGAAATGTGCATCTGATGGGTGTTACACAGGGGGTAGGAGTCATTTAAAAATCGTAACCACTTCAGTGAAACATAGATGATGTCTTTAAGTGGCATAATAGTATTGATTAGAAAGCATTCTGGAAAAAGAATACAAGTATGTAGAAATGAAATTAAATGAAGATGTTGGATTAGTAGCATGACATGTCACAACATGAATAAAAATACAAATGACACATTTTGGAAATAGCTTTTAGGGGGAAAAACAGATAACTGGTACCTGAAGTTGCAGAAAGACTGAAGAAAAGATATTTCTCTGGTTCTCTGCTCATAACTGCTGTCTCCATCTTTGAGAACCAACATTTGGTAACACTTTTAAAAAGCTATCCTTGACATGCACTGTCATATTCTGGTATCTTTTGGGCTTTCAGTTAAAAATCAGTATTTCTTGAATGTCAACTATGCATCTAGGGAACACGCAGGTGAACAAAATATTGGTCCTGGCCTCATATGAGAGAGGAGGGGGGTCTGTCAGACACGGTCAATGCCCAGATCCATTCAACAACCTGACTCTTCTTGGGCCCTTGCCTGCGTGCCCTGTCTCTGACACCAGCTAGCAGCTCCACCCCAGCCTCTCAGGGATGAGAGCTAGAATACAAATATCAAGAAGAGGCACTAAATGTATATGTTGAGTTCTTTGTGTTATTATCTGGTCTGTATTACCTTATTGGACTTTATACTTTATACAATAGCTTCAGTATGCCCCCCAGAAAGAGTGCTCCAACTTATGCATCCTGTAGTGTACATGGTTGACACTTAGTTTAGGATCAAATTAAAATTATTAGGTAAGTTGAAAAGAAAAGAAAAATACCTCTGTGATTCTATTTCATGGGGGTGGGAGTACTTCATTTAGTGAGAAGATTATCTTCTTAAAAAAAAAAAAAAGAAGAAGGCATTGATTATCTCACAGTTTCTGCAGGTAAGGAGTCAAAGCACAGTTTACCTGGATTTTCTGCTTAGGGTCTCACCAGGCTGCAGTATAGGTGTGTGTTCTCATCAGAGGCTTGATAGGATCACGGGCGGAGGGGGCGAGGGAAGAACCACTTCTTGGCTCCCTTGGGTTGTTGGAATAGTTCATTTCCTTATGGCTGTAGCACTGAGGGCCACATTTTCTTGCTGCTCTTTGTGAGGTCGGCCTTCGGCTCCTACAGTCTCCCCACAGCTATTTGCCATATGTCTCTCTCTGACCACGGCAACCTGCTTCATCAAAGCCAACATGAGGAGCCTCGATCTGCTAAGACAGAGTCTTACATAATGTAATCTAATCATGGGAGTGACATCCCATCCCTTTTACCATATGCTGCTGGTTAGAAGCCAGTCACAGGTTTCTTCTGTCCTCAAGGAAAGGAGGTTACACAAGGATGTGGAACTCATTGGGATCAGTTTAGGGTATGTCTACTGCAACCGTTTTGTCTGTTAGTTTATATGTAAAAGATTATTTACATTCGTCTGTTAAGAACCAAAATCAGTGACTGAAAAGCTAACTTTCATTTTAGAAAATATATGTGAATTGGGGTGCCTGGGTAGCTCAGTTGGTTGAGCATCCCATTTTGGCTCAGGTGATGATCTCATCGTTTCTGAGTTCAAGCCCCGCATCAGGCTCTGTGCTGACCGCTCACAGCCTGGAACCTACTTAGAATTCTGTGTCTCTCTCTTGCTCTGCCCCTCTCACTCATGCTCTGTTTGTCTCTCTCTCTCTTAAGAATAAATAAAACATTAAAAAAAGAAAAAAAAGAAAATACATGTGAATATATGGAGACATCATGCTAGGGATAAACAATGGAGACACAGTGCCTGTAGTTGAGAAACATATACTGCAATGGGGAAAGCTAATACATTAAAGACAAACAGAAGCCCTGCTCCTATACATAATTGTGGTTCCTGATAAGAACTGTGAAGGAGCGGGGATAAGAAAAAAGATTAATGAGGGAAACCACTTGGCTGTTAGAGAAAACAACAAAAATGTACTCTAGATTTGATGATCATGGCATGCTTCCCTAAAGAAATATCACTTGACCATGTAGATAATGCCTAGTAACCATCCAAGAAGGAAGAAAGAGGACTTCAGATAGAAAGAATGCAAGTTCAAAGGCCCTGTGGCAGGAAAAACTAAGCCTACATGAGACACTGGAAGAAGACTAGACTAGTGTACCTGTAAGAAATGCAGTGTGGGTAGATGAACAGGGAGAGGTAGACAGGAGCTTTGGGCCATATTGAAGATTTTACATTTAACCTGAATGCAGTGGGAGTCCATTGAAGGGTTTTCAGCAGGCAAGTGGCATGATCTACTTTAAAAACACTAACGGAGAAAAATGCTTTGCCTCTTTTTTTCCTATCCTCAGCAACTTAAAAGGGTTCTTGCCTGCTATATGCGGTACAATACTTTTTTGTGAAGTTATTCATAAGGTTTTGTTGGTAGTCTCTGGGGAAGGCCCTGTTTAAATCAAAGTAAATGGTACTTAATCGTGTCTCAGTTAACATTTTTAGAATATTGTTTTTGGCATGGTAATTTCTGTGTCTTGCGTTGCTTTTATTTCTCATTTTTTTTAGTGATTATATTTTTGTTTTAGGAACATTGCAGGTAACATACTTCCTTTCATGTTTGTTCTCCTAATTTTGTCTAATAAGATATTAGAAAGAACGGTGATATAAATATCGTGTTAAAAGTAAATCGACCTGATTTTGGAAGACTTCAGTTAAGTGCTATATTTTTTTTCCCCTGTGTTATTCGGGGAAATCATGGAGTAAAATACCGTTTTCAGTTTTCACTCAAGTAACAAACAGTCCTTTTCCTGTGATTTTTATCTAATTAGTTCTAAAGCTGCATTTATATCTCAACGCCTTCTGCAACAACCTCATTCCCATATAGAATTCACTGTTGGCAGAAAAAGGACACTGCTGAAGGTTTTTTTGCTACCAATTAAATAGCAAAAACCATCCCACTGAGAAAGCACATACTAAACTTTATCTCATTAAGACAAAGTCCAGATGCCTTGTTTACTCGTGGTTGCAAATCAATACCCTATTGTCTTCTAGAAATACGTAGTATGCAACAGAAACAAGGAACAGGAGGTGTGTATTTATTGCTTTGTCTCAACTAGTAATTAAAAGGCAAGCTTTTATTTTCAGATGGACAGTTCTAGCGAGTCAACAATAGAGCGATACAGACCCTCAATAGGGAGAATTCTCTGCTGTGGTAGAACGTTACTTATTGCCTGGTGCTTAGCTGACACTCAGATAATTGCTGAATGAATGAATAAAGAGTGATTTAATGAAGCTGGACTTCTGAATTGCTGTCATTCTCACTACTTTGGGAGACCGTGTGTGGAGGATGGCCACCAGAATTGGGCAGGACTGGGATCACTACAGAGGATGCTGGTTTCTTCGTTGCATCTTGGGTAAAATGAAGGATAGATCCAATTACTCACAAGTGCAGGATACCTTTCATTAAGATTCTGGGGAAATAATTTCTTCTGATTAGGCAAGTCATTCTGATGACCCAGGTAAATGGTTTTGATTATAGTCATGAAATTCTTTGTTTCAATTTGCATATGGTTAGTGATATAAATTTTCTTCCTGCCCTTTGAGAGCAAGGATGTATGTTACCCACTGTAGCATTTTATATAGGAAGCAAAAAAAAAAAAAAAAAAAAAAGGCCTACATTTGGCTAGTTCTTATTGGGAAATTGTGTCCCAAGGGTACAATAAAGATGCCAATTTTATGAAACAGATGTAGAAGTGGACACATTGAATTATGAAGATGGAGCAGAATGCAGACAATTAATAATACGGCTGCTCTAAAATATAGATGAGAGTTTCAAAGAAATGTTTTTGATCGTTGTCTCGATGTTATACAATGAGATGATCTCTGTTCTGCTTCTCACAGCTAATTTAAATGTGATTTACTCCCTGAAGTCTTATGTCTGAAATTCTGAAGGGCAGTACAACTTCATACATTAGTTCTTTCGTATGTGGACATTTGTCCAGAGAACTGAGTTTTAAGGATACTGGCCCCATTGTGTGCATTTGTGTCCTAGGCGTATAATGGCACAGACAAAATACATGGAAAGCGCTACTTAGGTTTCTATTTGTTGTATATCCTAACCAATGAGCTTTTTTCTGCTTGGGAAGAACCCATTTGGTATTTATTTGAAAACTAATTGTCACTGTACTGTCTAGTAAAAAATTAGGGATATAAAGAAATAAGTTCTTTGTCCAGGACATAACTAACTAAATCCTATAGGTGCCTAAGTGCTTTCTTATTCTCTTTTCTCTAATGTTACTATTTAAAAATTATTTGATGGGATGAGATTAACAGAAAAATAAATGTGTATTTTCATATCCATACTTGTTTAGTTGAAAATATAACAGATTGGCAAAAGGGCACCTGGGTGGCCTACTCGGTTGGGTGGCCAACTTCGGCTCAGGTCATGATCTCACAGTTCGTGGGTTTGAGCCCCGCATCGGGCTCTGTGCTGACAGCTAGCTCAGAGCCTGGGGCCTGTTTCAGATTCTGTGTCTCCCTCTCTCTCTGACCCTCCCCTGCTCACGCTGTCTCTCTCTCTCTCAGAAATAAAACGTTAAAAAATTAAAAAAAAAATAACAGATTGGCAAAGGTTTGAATATATCATCCGATTAACCTTGGCATTGGTTAGACTTTCTTACTTTGTGTAAAGCACTTGCATTTCTCAGAAACATGAATGGAACCTATTTTATATTCAAGATAATTCTTCTAATTTTCCATGTGTCAAACCCATACTTTTCCCTTCTGTACTCTATTCCTCCTTGGAGTACCCAGACAAGACACACAAGACTTTGTGCCTCTCTCTTCTCTCGCCCGTTCTCTGGTACTCAGCCTCCTGGCTTCCCTGAGTCTGAAAGCATTGTCCCCACGGGCTCTGCCATAGATCCTAGCACAGGGTAGAAGCTTAGTAAATATCAGTGTCGTTAAGCTCTTTTGGCCTCAACTCCCTTATCTGTATAATAGGCATAATTATAGTACCTACCTCATAAAGCATTTATGAAGATCAGGTGAGCTAAATGTAAACTAAATTAGTTAAATGTAATATGTGAAGCACTTAAACAGAGCTTGGCACATAGTACCATCGTCATCGTCATCTTCATCGTCATCATCATCATCCTTCTATAAAATTAAATGCCCATGGGGCGCCTGGGTGGCTCAGCCTGTTATGTGTCTGACTTCAGCTCAGGTCATGATCTCATGGTTCATGAGTTCGAACCCACGTTGGGCTCTAGGCTGACAGCATGGAGCCTGCTTTGGATTCTCTGTCTCTCTACCTGTCTGTCCCTCCTCTGCTCGTGTTTCTCTCTCTCATTCTGTCTCTCAAAAATAAAAAGTAAATAAATAAATAAACATTTAAATTTAAATGCCCATCAAAAGTAGAGATGTTTTCCTCTTTGAAAAAAGACAAATATAGGCCATCTCTCTTTTTTCTCATCTCATAGACATAGTAAATATTTCAGGGACCCTCAGGATCCTTCATCCAACACCTTTCCTTTGCAGTTGAGAAAACGGGGATGCAGAGAGTTGGAATATCTTACACAAGATCACATAGCCAATTAACAAGCACCAGGTCCTGAATCCAAGTCAGGACTTGTATTCTATGCAGTAGAATCTCTCCCTTTCTCTGAATCTTCCCAAGGTCCTAAAAGTACAGACCCCAAGGTGAATATCCTGTGAATATATCCTAAGTTGAAACTCCTTGCCTAGTTATCAGTTGTCTATCTAGAGTAGTCTGCATGTTATGTCATGCATATTCCTATGTCTCCCACCACAGTGGCTCATTATGAAAAATATAGAAGTTGCTTGATGATGAAATCAGAGAAACTCCTGCTCGGAAAGGAAAGTTGCCCCCCAGGATCTTTCCAGGTCTGTAAGACGCAGAGATGGGTTAGCAGATGTGCACCAGGAAGCCTGTGGCCCTTAGGAGGCCCCATGCCTAGATTAAGGCTCTGCTGTCGCTGTCTTGAAATATTTAATATTTTTTTAACAAGGAATTCTGTTTTATGATCTCTTGGCCTTACAGATTATCTCGTCATTCCTCCATAGTAGCAGTTCTCCATCTTTGGGGTAAATCGCTGGGTCCTCAGGAGACTTCCGATCTGTTTTGAGTGGGAGGAGGTGTGATGTTTTGTTTTGTTTTTTTAAGTTTATTATTTATTTTGAGAGAGGGTGTACATGTGCACCTGCAAGTGAGGGAGGGGCAGAGAGCGAGGGCAAGGGGGAATCCCAGGCAGGCTCCGTGTTGTCAGCACAGAGCCCTCCAAGGGGGCTCAGTCCCACAAATTCGGAGTCATGACCCTAGCCAAAATCAAGAGTTAGATGCTTACCCAGCTGAGTCACCCAGTGGTGAGATGGTTTTAATAGCAAAACTCAGAACTGTGAAACCCTCGATCAGTACTATAGATGAGAACTGTATTTTCTTTAAAACAGCAGGCTGCCTTTTATTTAAGAAGAAGAGCTCTTTAGCTTTGCTGTCCCAGCAAAAGAGAAAAGACTTGTTTTGGGCTAGCTGTACCCTTAGGTCTTCGAGGACACTAAGACTTAGAACTCTATAGGTTTAACCTGGACTAATTCTTCTTGAGCTCTGTTTAAAGGAACTTTGCTCTAATTTTTAAAAATAAAGAAATAGCTTTATATAAGAATAAAGTTAATCATGCTTTATTTGAATCTGTGCAAAAGAAAAATAGCTTAACCATGATGAAGACCAGTACTTACTCATCTAACCCAGTTAATGGTTCTATTGGAAAAGTAAGGTAAAAACATAAAAAAAAAAAAATCACAGAAGTATATTGCTAAAAGGCAAATAACTTTGGATATAATTAGCAGTCAGTTAGCTTTTCAATGTAGAAAACCTGCAGAGCTCAAACTAATAGTCTAAGGGGCTGGTGGCCACTATTTCTTTTTTTAATTCCAGTATAGTTAACATACAGTGTTACATTAGTTTCAGGTATGCAACGTTATGATGCAGTAATTCTCTGTTATGAGCAGTAATTCTCTATATCGCTCAGTACTCATCAAGATAAGTGGACTATTAATTCCCATCACCTGTTTCACCCATCCCCTCCCCCACCTCCCCTCTGGCAACCATCTGTTTATTCTCTATAGTTAAGAGTCACAGGGTCACTTATATACCGATGTAAAGAAAGGCCTGGCTAAATAGTCTGCCCTCCATGGAGGGCTCCTCCGAACCATTTACCTCCTGGCCAGGGAGGAGGGCTGAGGAAGCAGACTGGTGGGAAATAGGGGGCTCACTGTGAATCTATGCCCTTTGAATTAATTCTAGTTGACCTACTTGAGCAACGATTGAGGAATTTTTGATTCAGTTTGCCCCGATCTATCCCCCGGTGAGCATGAGCTTGTTATTTTTTAATGAAACCATTTTCACAGCCTGTTGTTTTAGGTGTCAGTAATAGAAGAGAGTGAGGGTTTTCTTCTTCTTCTTCTTCTTTTTTTTTTTTTTTTTGTTTTTTTTTTCCTTTTTTT
>NW_027529638.1:4309085-4440196 GCF_008692635.1 Crocuta crocuta | reverse complement strand
TTTTTTTTTTTTTTTTTTTTTTTTTTTTGGTTCTTATTCCATTTTTTCATCAATTCTTCGAGTGCTGTTTGAGCTGCTGAATTGCTCTAAAATCAGCATTTGCTGCAGAGCATACTTTCTGGCAAAAAGTGGGATAACACTAACAAAGCATAAAAATAAGCCCAGATAATGACAGATGAGAAAAAACGTATATAGCAAATATCTGTTCAAAATGATGACTATATAGTTTGTCAACCCCTCTGATTTATGTAAAGAAATCTATTGGGAGGTACTTGTCCCACCAATGAATTTTTAGGCCCAACTCATCACCTATCTCTGCAAATCAGAAAAAAAAATATATATCACTTTATAGTTTTTGCTGCTAAAGTGAACTCTGTTTACTTATATTGCCTATTTATTTCTTCTAACTTCCTGTTTTCTTCCTTTGGCAGTCAGGGTAGGTAAAGGTCAAGCCTGGTTCTACCACAAGGATTTTTCCAACTAGACTTTTATTCATAGTGCCGGGAGGGGTGAATGGCACAGTTAGCTGCCCCCAGTTTGTGGGATTTCATTACCGCCTTTCAAAAATTGCTTTAGTGGGATTGAAGTTGCCTTCACAAATTATTCATGAAGCTTCGAGAGTGGAAAGGAGTCTCACTCAGTTAGATAGCTAGAAAGCAGCTGGGTACAGAAGTCAAGCTTAGCTAACTCTTAAAATAACACAAATGGAGTAGCAATACGGCAGAAAAGACTAGATTTATTTCACAATATCAGCGTGAGCTTCTGGACATCAAAAGCACCACGAAGGGCAATGCATTAACAGTATTAGTAGAGGTTTGCAGATAAGATGTCTTTAGCTACGCGGTCAGACATCTACATTTGTTTGTTTTTTTGTTTTTTTTTTTCTATTTCTTAATAAAACTATCAGGAAAGAGGTTTTCAAAACTGAGTACCATTATAAATTTAATCTTATTTACATTCAAAACTGTCCTCCAGGGTTGATGCCAAGAGGAAGGACATATAGAAAGCCATCTTGAAGAGAGCAGGTTGTACAGAAATTGCATTTTGAATTCTATTTTTAAAACAAGCACCTCTGTAGTTTATGGAATAGTTGACTACAATAAAAAATCAGAAAAATGATCATTTTAGGTTTTTAAAATTCAAATGAATAAATGATCACAGAGAGGAAACATCAGCATGCTAAATCGTCTTCACATAAACCTGGTAAAATTACACCCATATCCATATTTCAGAGGTAGGAGGTTGGCAGTTAGACCACAGAAATAATATCCTCATTCAATATTAAGAAGAAAAAAAATTTAAATATTTGGAAGTGTTAATGGTACTCAATAGGACTTCCTAATGAAGTCTAGAGTGCCAGTTGGAATGATTCTAATTTAGAAGATACTCCAGGAGAACCTGATGATAAAGTGTCCTGTGAGTTAACAGACCAGCCCACATAGTGCGTGTGCTGTGAGCATTTTACATTTCCCTTACTTCCCTTCTTGATGTTTACTCATTGATTCCTCCAGCAGCGCTCTACAGCCAGCTGGTATGATCTGGTCACAAAAGTTCCATCTTAGAAAATTTCCAATTATTCACATTTATTCAACACTCTGTGTGTTATCCTTTGACCTCTTTAAAATAATAACTCCTAAGATGTTGGTGGGGAAGGTAACATTACGGTCCACAGACATAACTTTGAGGTTCCCTCTGAACCATCCAACTCCTCCATCTGTACTACTCCTACCTTGCCGTGTATCATGAGGTGACACATAGCAGAGCAGGGTACAATAAATCTCAGCCATTGGCTATCATGTTTTCCCCCAAGGGTAGAAATCCCTTCTGTTTCTTTTCTCTTTTGTTTCCAGGTTAGAGGGTTCGTGCGTGACCATCTAATACTGTGCAAGCTTATCTGAAGGAATTTCCCTGGGGGGGATGTATAATGTATATATCTTATTTATAGTCTCCTGGGAGATTTTTACTTTTAGATAGTCACAGTTAAATCAATATGGCCTCAGTCTTGTCCTTCTGAACCAGTAATATATGTGTAGCCGAATTGGTTTATAAGACATCTGATAAATTAAAATTCTCTTATTTTCCATCTTGTGACACTTTAAATCGCTTTACAGTGATAAGATTTCTATAGTAGAGTAGTCTGTTAGTAAGGTGTTTAGATAATTGAAACTCTCTGAAAAATTGCTCTGCCAGTTTTTTAAATGATGCCAAAAATGTATAACATTTTTAGACTAATGACTAATCATTTTAACTGGAAGGCTTTATCTTGCCTAAAAATGTTATGTTGTATAATTGTTTTCTACTAACTCACAGAAGATGTTAGAAATAACTATTAATTACTCAATAATGAACCAAGCTTCTGGAGGAGAGGGTCCTTGGATGAAAATTTGATAAATTTTTAAGCTAATTAGTTCTTTTAGGCCTAAAAGGTACATTTCTATAAAGAAAATCTTATTTTTCAACTACATTAAAAAATATTATCAAAAAATACTTTTTTTTCCTACAAAAAGAACATGGCTCATTTCATAATTTGTACAACATGGTAGCTGAAAAAAGTTAAGAGATTTGTCATCATTAGGATAGTTATGACACTACCTAGTAAATACATTTTGTCTATCTTTCATAGATATTCTCATTGAGTTTTAAGAGTTTACATATAAAATAGGTGCTGTTGACAGTGAAAGACATAGAAAGAGGGAAAGATATATTAGAGAGAAAGAAATGACAGTTATCTGTCTAGCTCATCTTTTGTAAATGATTTAAAATATGAAAATTGTTCGGCATAATCTCTACAATTGTCAGAAAATGACAATCAGTGTAATATATGGGAAAATGATTTAGATTAGTTGTAGTCCCAGGCTACCAAGCTTCTAAAACTGTGTCAATTGGAGGTCATTTAGCTTCTTTGCATCTCAGATTTCTCCTTGGCTAAAGGGGCTAAGAAGCCTGTCACCAGGTTGTTGTGAATTAAATATGGAAGATGCTATGACAAATGGAGAGCATTCTGTAAGAGTTAGCTTCTTAGAATCCATTTAGAATCACCAACTTTTAGAGCCAGAAGAAGCCTTTAGAGATCATGAATCTCCCCATTTCCATGTAGGAAATAAGGGAACAGGCCCAGGGAGGCAGTGACTTTTGCTCTGTGTCACACAGGACTTGGCCTTAATTCAGATCTCTGGACACACTGAGCCTTCTTACTTGTATGTTTGTTTGGTTTGGTTATATTTACCTTTAGAGTATAGCCCAAAGAATAAACACCAGTAGGATCATTAAGAAGTGTAGGGCTGTACCTTTACCTTTTTTTTTTGAAAATGTAGAAGCCAAGAATGAGAATACTAGAGATTTCTTTAGTTGCAAACTCCCCTATTTAGAAGTTCTAGGGAGTGTGCCTGTTGGGAGCATGTTAGAAATATACCATGCATAAGTTTCCTGGCTAGTTTTCAGCTGGTCAATTACCAATGCTGGCTTCAACCACCAGTGGTGTCTGGACCAAAACAAAATTAGTTTGACACCCCAAAGAATCTCTCAGGTTCCCTTTTATTTGAAGTGATTTATGTTTTGCTGAGTCTGCTTAATAAAGAATCAGAAGGATACTTCTTAGTGGGGTGCCTGCAAGNTGGGAGCATGTTAGAAATATACCATGCATAAGTTTCCTGGCTAGTTTTCAGCTGGTCAATTACCAATGCTGGCTTCAACCACCAGTGGTGTCTGGACCAAAACAAAATTAGTTTGACACCCCAAAGAATCTCTCAGGTTCCCTTTTATTTGAAGTGATTTATGTTTTGCTGAGTCTGCTTAATAAAGAATCAGAAGGATACTTCTTAGTGGGGTGCCTGGGTGGCTCAGTCGGTTAAGCATGTAACTTTTGATTTCATTTCAGGTCTTGATCTCATCGTGGTCATGAGATCGAGCTCCTTGTCAGTCTCCATGCTGAGTGTGGAACCTACTCTCCCTCTCTCTCTCTGCCCCCTCCCCTGCTTGCGCATGCACTCCTCTCTCTCAAAATAAATAAATAAACATGAAAAAAAAGTGATACTTCTTACTGTCCAACAACTGGAATGGAGTGTATGATTAAGGAATAATGTTCTCATTTTCATCAGTTTTGGGGCACACTTTTAAACTATTGTCAAGACAAGCAGTTAACTTGCAAATTCTAAAATGATAGAACTGTTTAGAATAATATCCAGTAGAGCTGTAGTGTGCACTGCATATGTAATTTTCTTATAATCACACTTTTAAAAAGTAAAAAGAATCAGATGAAATTAATCTTTATTTTTATCTCACTATACCTCACATCATTTTTTAAGTTTATCTTTTATTTATTTATTTTGAGAGAGAGAGAGCAGGGGAGGGAAAGAGAGGGAGAGAGAATCCCAAGCAGACCTCGCACTGTCAGCAGAGAGCCCGCGACACGGGACTTGAACCCACAAACCATGAGATCATGACCTGAACTGAAATCAAGAGTCGGGGGCTTAACCAAATGAGACACCTAGGCACCCCTAAAATATCATCTTTAAAGTATTTAAAAACTGTTAATGAGATATTTAGCATTCTCTTTTTAAGTGTCCTTGAATTCCAGTGTGTATTTATACTCCCAGCACATCTCAATTCAGATGCTAAATTTTCATTGGAAATACATGATCTGTATTGATTTCATAGAATTTGCATTTGAAAAAGTAAACTTATCTACCTGAGTTGCACCAAAGATACTTTAAAATTTTCCAGTAACTGAATGGAGCATCAGTCGATTTTAAATTTAAATCCATTAATATAAATACAAATTTAAAATTCACTTAATGAGTTGTTCAGCCATATTTCAAGTGCCCACTAGCCAGTGGCTATCATGGAGGATAGCAAAGTTCTAGTAGACTGTGCCTTGCTCATGTTTTAACTTATCCCTGTGTATGTGGGAGTAAAAGAGGGAAAAACCTATCTAACAATCTGTTTTTTCTCATTTCATTGACTAATGCTTTATTTTGTTATGCAGACATCTTCCACGTACCTTCTATTATAAATACTTAGATTTTTCTTTTCAAATCGAATAGTGAAACATCCATTATAAGAACTGATGGGAAGATAAGTGTTGGGAAATTGCCTTAACTGTGATGTTAGTATTTGAATCGACCAGATTTCCTTTCCAACAGCTTTGAACACTTTGTGGGTTTGTATAACCCTGTCCCCAGCTTTATAAGTACTTTCTGTGTAACCTGCTTTGTTTCACTTGATTGCTCTAGTATGGTTAAAGACAAGTGCTTTTGAATAATAACAGGCCTATCAAACTGCCAACTGGGAGATGCATGGAATATGCTTAGGGCAGCATTTTGCCCTGTTTCCTTTACCTGAGGAAAATTTTTTAGAAAAAAAAAGTCCAGTTGCACAATGGATTCGTAACTGGCGCTTATTTATATAACATATATGCCTATTTATTACCGTTAATTGTTTTTTAGAAAAACAAAAGTGTTGGGGCCATAGAGAGAAATAATATACCAAAGAAATTGAACACATGGTTCAGGAGTCAGATCGGCTGTATTTATATCATGATTTCACCCCTTATAAATTATGTGCATTTATGCAAAGTTACTTCGCCTTTTCAAATCTCAGTTTTCTTATTCTAGAATGAAGATGGGAATAAGACCTATGTAAAAGGTCCTATTCCTTTTCTTCCTTTAAAATGTTTTCCTTTTTCCTTTAAAAATATTAAAGAATCAAATGAGACTATATCCTCAGCCCTATGCCTGGCACAGAGTAAGTGCTCAGAATATGAATTCTTCCTATACGAGACTGCTAGAACTATAGAACTGGATTGTCACACTTTAAACCCATTCTGCAAAGATTAAGAGTAACAAATACTGTACATGACTATGATGAAGTACAGTTGGAGTATATAAACACTAGACTGTGGAGAGTTGCAGTACTTGTTTCTCGTTTCATTTCTTTTGTTTATTGTTTGTTTCTTTTTTTTTTAATTTGTTTTTTTAGTAAGCTTTACACCCAACACAGGGTTAGAACTCATGACCCTGAGATTGAGTCACATGCTCTTCTGACTGAGCCAGCCAGTCGCCCCTGTTTTAATTACTGTGCAAGATCATTCGGTCATGAAGCAAAAGTAATCGTTCATCAATTTTGTGAGAGTTGTGCTTTTCCTCCCTGTTCTGGGATAACTCATTTGCATCTGTTTTGAAACAAGACTTTATAAACAAATTCTCTAAAATGATTCTGTGAATAATATATCAGACTTTTAATCAAGGTATGGTTTTATGTTCTGAAGATTATAGCAAGGATAAACATCATAAAGTACATTTGCTAGTTTATGTACTGCCAGATTGGTAAATTAACGGTATTTTTTTGCTGTCCTGTTATTGTTGTTGTTGGTTGTTTTTAAATTTACATTATTCTTCATGTTCCTGGACTCCTATTTCTCAGAGCCCTTTTCTGTATTATTATTATTAATGTGGCATATGTAATGTTTATAGTGTTCGCATGAAAATAGATCATCTCTGGTAGGTGATTTTCAGTATTAAAGCAAATGTGCTTAGTCATTGAATATGAAAAACATCCCTCTGGAACAAACGGAGAACTATTCATCCCTTGAACGGAGTTCTTTGCTTTTCTACGTAACTGCCTCAGAAATAGGACTTGGAAATCTTTACCATACTTTTGGGAAGCAGTCACTCATTTAGGCAATTTCCACTAAACAGCAAACTCCTAGCGATAATCAGGTTAATACAAGTAAACATATTTTAGGAAGAGGGTCTCTGTCAGCTGAGTAAAAACCTACTTGAAATTGATGTTTAAAGTGCGTTATCACAGGCAAAGAAAATCTTACTTTGTTCTTTAACAAAGCTGGTTACCGAAGTTCATAGTTGGGTCAGCCATGGCAGAAACACAGGGTTGTAGAATGCACTTGACATTATTTTTTAAGCCATTAATATTGAGCTGTTAGCTCTGCATGTGGATGGAATTTCAGAGCACTTAATTTTTACATTTCAAAAGTAGAACTAGGTCAGACATTGGCACAAAATTAGAAATGTCAGAGTATTTAATTTAAGGTACGGCTGTTTATTTTTGAAGATCTTGATTTCAAACAAATAGGACACAATGTCACATAGAACATAAATGCATTTTAAAAATATCCTTTCTTTATCAGTTAGAATATATATTTTTTCTTCCAGATTTGAATTTAATTCTTGAAATCTCACGTTTTACTTATATATATATATGTAAATTTTATTTACATATATATATATGAGGAGGGAAGGAGAAGTGTATGTAGAAGACCAGAATTTGTATTAATTTCAATATTGTCGTACATGTCCAAGCGTTGGTAACATATATACCCGGTATTTTGTTGACATTTTGTACAGATTTCCAATCTTGGATTATAACCCATGTGAATATCCATTAAGAACCACAAGAAGATCCTCAGAGAGGGGGGAAAAATACCTTGCCAATTAAATTAAGCGTAAGAGGAGCACGAGACAAGGGCTTTTTTGGTGGGAAGAGAGAACAGGTCCAGCATCTGTCCTTCCCAGTAAGGCGAGGATGAGGTCATGGTGTCTCCTGCTGTCAACATTCCTGTCCTCAAGACAGATGAGCAAATCACAGCTCTGCAGAAGTTTGTTTGTATTTGCTAGGGAGGACGTCACCATCACGGAGACTGAGAAATCATCTGCATGTCAAAGGATAAGCAGGCATTAGAGAAGAACAGAGGGCTTCAAAAAAAATCAAAGGCATTGATGTCCAAACTATGCAGCTGTGCTCAGAAGAAAGAAATATTTGAAAGATCAGCTTTGTGGTAAAGAAGCTAGACTGACAATACGTGGACAGGCGAATGCTTAGCCGACAGTATATGCAGAAACTGCATCTGGGCAGAAGAGTGGCATCAAAGAGACCAGCTAGAAACTGGTTATAATAATACAAGGGTGGGGGTGGGGGATGGGGGTTACCAGGAGGAAACATTAGAGAGATTACAGGAAGAGACACCGCAGTTGATGATGGATGATGAGAAAGGAGTCAAGACAAATTTCAGAATGGGTACCAGCAATAACAGTGGCAGATGCTTTACGTAGAGAGAATGTTGGACATTGTTGGAGAGGACTGAAGATTTTTGATGTTTCAACTTTGTATAAATGTGGTTCAGCACCTGAGAAGCTTTTAGGTTTGGGCTTATGCAGCAATTGTCATCCTACTAGAGGCTGCCTTTTTTTTTTTTTTTTCTCAGCCCGTTAGTAAAATATAGCCAAATAAAACAATTCTCGACATATCAGAGCTCAAAAGAGATAAGTAGAAAACAAAACTGGGAAGGTGCATTTCTTAACATGTGTAATTTGAGGTCCCAAGAAGACATACAGGTAAGTTGCCGATGCAAAGTCATCATGGGATTGGAATTCAGCCACAGGCCACCACTGGAGGTAAAGTGTGGGTAACCATTAGCAAAAATAAGAACTTTGTTTGAATACAAAGATTTACAAGTTAATAAGGACATTTTTCTTTCCTCATTTTAAAGTAAGAACCATCAGTTCCATTCATTGCTATCAATAAAAATGGAAACTTCTGACACTTTTAATTGTAGAACATAGAATAATACACTGTGCTATTAAAAACCTTCTTTCTATGTTTTATAGTTCTATGAAACATCATTGAAAATCATCTGGCTTTAGTTCTTTCTTGTTTAGTGATGATAAAAATGGATTTTAGTGAAAATATAAATCTTTTACAAGAATAAAATGAAATTGAGCAGTACAACATTGTATGTTCTGTCATTTTTGCAAATTGTAATCTACAATTTTTTATAGTATGAGCAATTCAACATATCTATTCAATAGGGAAAAAGTCATGAATAGCACAATTGTATTTTTCAGAGCATATTTGAAATAAAGTGAAGTCTTTATGAGTATGAAAGTTTTTTTTTTATCTTTAATTACAAAGCACGAAGTGGCCCCGAGGGATTAGATGATCTAAACAGCGAATCCATAATAGTTCCAGTGGTTGAAGACATTTCGCCTCACTCTAGGAAATCTCCTGTTGTCAATTCCAACTGGTCTCCAGTCCCCCATCTGGGCACAGATGTAACATAAGGGAACTCATCTGCATTCTCCTCCTTTTTAAACTCGCTCCTTTCTTACATTCTCTAATGTATTGGTGGCACCAGTCAGCCCAAGTCAGACATTTCATTCTTAACCTCTCCTTCTCCTCCCGTAAAACCAAAAGATCTCATCTTCTCAATTCAGCCTTGAAGAATCCTTTAAAATTTTCTTCCTCATTTTTACCAAAACTACACTTTTGGTACAGGCTCCATAACGTCACAAGATTTGCAGTATCCTGCAACCTACCCATCATCTTTTCTGTCTCCACCTCTTCGAATTTCTTTTCCACACAGCTATTGGAGTAATTATTTTTAAATGGAAATTAGGACTTGTTACTCTTTATTGAAAAGAAATTTTTAGTAGCTTCTTGTCAGGATTCTTTCCAGTTTCTAGTTTCTACCTGCCAGGCTCTTACCATCTTTCCAGCCTTCATCCACACTCAGGTACACGTGGCCTGTGTTCCAGCTCTACCAAACATCCTGTGTTTCCTAACAATGGCTCTGGTGGACCCTACGTCTGTAACATGGCAGGTGCATTACCCACTTGCCCACATAACCAGGTGGTCTTTCCCGATTCTGCTAAAGTATATCTCCTCTGACCTCTTCCCTTGCAGACACAATTTGTTCTATTTGCTTTCTACTTCTGTTATTCCTATATTTGTAATTATTTTTCAGTTTCTCTCTCTGTGATACTGTGAATTCATTTTTTCTCTCTTTTTTTAATGTTTTATTTATTTTTGAGAGAGAGAGAGAGACAGCATGAGCAGGGGAGGGTCAGAGAGAGAGGCTAGACACAGAATCTGAAGCAGGCTTCAGGCTCTGAGCTAGCTGTCAGCACAGAGCCCGACGCGGGGCTCATTAGTACATGACCTGAGCTGAAGTTGGACGCTTAACTGACCGAGCCACCCAGGCGCCCCTATACTGTGAATTCTTTCAGGACAGAGACTCTATAAGCACATTGTATTTGCAAGATCGAGCACAGAACTTAGTACATAATAGTTAACTCAAGAAATATTTCCTACATGACGTTGGGAAGTAGGCAGAGATGGGCTTAAAAATGGGCAACAATCAGTTCTCTTCTTAACCCTACCATTGACACATGTTCCTATAAAGCCTATTGAAAAACACATAGATTTCAACTATATATATCTTTCTACATGTACACATATAAGTTAAATTTGTATTTTTGATATATCTAATTAGTTATTATAAAATATTTGAGTTTGAAACAGACTGTTATAGTTACTTTATTTAGAGTAAATGATTTTTAACACCCTGCTATTAATTTAATAAATGACACTGTATGAAGTAAGTTAGTTAACACTATTTGAAAAAGTGTTTAGTGTACTAAAGTAAAATAAGACTTTGAAAGAATCTAGTCCTCTTTAAAAAAGTGGGGGTTGGGGGGAAGGGCAAAAAGAAGGGGAGAGACTCCCAAGCATGCCTTGTGCTGTTAGCACAGAGCCCTACGTGCAGCTTGATCTCACAAACTGCAAGATCCTGGCCTGAGCTGAAATCAAGAGCCAGACGTTCAGTTGACTGAACCACCCAGATGCCCCAGAACTCTTTTTAAGTGAAAGATGACAGAGCAAAATTTGAGTATCATGATGTGAAGAGGAAGTGAGTGGGTTTTATTGAGAAGATGAAAAGGTTACATGCACAGTTATTTGCCAGTGTAATGAGAATGTCCATGTCTCAGCTTATTAAAAATTGGGAAGTTTATATTAAAGCTAGTTGTCGTGCTTCAATTAGGTTAGCAAATATGGATGTCAATATTATCACAAATGCAATATTAGAACTGATGTTTGGTCCTGTCTTGAATACAATGATTAAATTAAGTCTAGTATTCAACTCCCTTCTATTGAAGAAGAAAGAAATAGCCTGGCATTTTCCTTATCATAGAAATCTCCTTGGTATGCTGTTGTTTGTTATTTATATAAGTAAGCTGGTAGAAAAGGTAAACAGACTCATCATTAAGCTGTTGTACTGAATTAGTAAAGCGATAATTGAGTCTTAACATTCCCAAACAGAAATCTTGAGGATGACTGTTATGGGAATAGTTTTTCAAAAGGAAAAAACATTAAATCACTAAGGGAGATTTATTGGTAACATCCCATTATTTTTATGTATTTAACAACAACAATAAAGAAAATGCATGCACATAGAGTTTGGAGTGCTTATCCCTTTATAACTGTTTATCAGTTTGGAAAAGATGTCTGGGTAAAAGTATATTTTATATATATATATGTATATATGTATATATGTGTATATATAATGTGTATATATACACACATATGTATAACTTATACATATAATTTTAATATACTCTAATATACCCTATTTTACTTTTAATATACTTATCTAACAGATAATGTATCTCAGATAATTTACATGTCCTTTGTAAAGGAAGAAGGAAAATGTGAGAACATGTTGACAATTTAGCTTCTTTTTCTTCATCCTCTTCTCTTTTTTTATTTCTTATTTTCACGCTTATCTTCAGCTTTGATATTGCATGTAGCTCTGGCAGCATTGCTTACTGTTTATTCTAGGAATGCTTCTGTGTAGGCCTCTATTATCATATCCTCCTAACAATACAGTAAATGGAAATTTGGGGAAAGCAACAGTAGGAACTGCTGTGTATCTGCAGTAAGTTAATCAGATTTTGATCCTCCAAAACTAACACAGTCCACAAGACTGATAGCCCAATGCTACAGTAAATTGTTTCTTAGCAGGAAATCTACAGTAGCAGTGTAATTTGGACAATGGAGCATTTGACAGCTAACCCATCAAAAGCAGTGCACCCTGAGGAAGTCGCTCACTTCCAGCTTTACATTCAGCCAAGCATTGATAAAGCAGTGGCTAAGTAGGAGAATCAATTTAGAATCAGATGATGGCAAGGCTGTTTATCCCATTGCCAAAAGGGGACATGGGAAGAAAGGAGATTACTCCACCTGCGGACTCTATACTATGTACTTACCCAGATTAGGTGATGGGTCACCTATGTTTTATGAATTCCCTTTGAGTGCTAGTTTGCTCATACATTAATAAGCATGATCAAAAGCGAAGGTATAATCTGTCCACAAAAGATTGATTTATATAAAATGACACAATATAGTTGTAAATTTTCTCTCATACGGCATATGAGAAGTAATCAAATATGAACGATGATGTTCATGACTTCAAAGAAAAAAGATCTTTGACGAACACGTACATTATGTTTCTGTACGGAAGTTTATCTTGTATAGTAGGCCAGGTAGTATTAAAAGATTAAAAAGAAATAAAGGTACTACAAATTAGGAGAGCTCTTTGAATATGAACTTCTAATGTTTTTTTCATATGAAGCAAAGGATACAGAGTTATTTCCCATACCGTATGATTCTCACCCATTCTATTCTATTTTAAAAAAGATTTCAGGCTCGAGATCTCCACCCCATATCACAACTTGCTATAAGGAAGGCAGAGATGCCAGAGACAGTGGAGCCAGGAAAGCTAGCAAAGCTGTGACAGGGAGATGCCAGCCGTGGCCATGAAACCAAGCCCATTGTCCTATCTGCTGGGTAGTAGATCACTGTAACAGGTATACTACCCGGACCGGTGCTGGCATGCCATCAATGGCATTTATGGTGGTGGTGGTGGTGGTGGTTTCTTTTTAGGGAAAGCTAGAAAAGGCATGTTAATTTAAAAAGATGAAGTAAGAAGATAGAAGAATAGGAATAGTTTTTCTTACATTCCTTCCATTTCCATTTTCTTTTAGTGTCTTGGCACTCACACACAGACATGTATTTTCCTTTCACTGTAGATCTGCTATGAACTTCAAGCACCTTCATGAATAATTTCACAGAAATATACAATCAACACATCCAGCTCCATGATGTAGATCTTCAAAGTGGCTCTCTTAGAATCACTATGGATGTTCAGTAATGATGAGTGTTCATACTCAGAAGCAAAGCATATATCTCATTCCGTGTCAGTAAGATATTCACATTGTTTCCTGTGGTTTGATGATAATGCAGTAAAATTTTTCAAAACCATATGACTCTAAAATAAAATCCTCATTAGGAATCTATTTATGAACAGTAATAATATTAGGTATTAGAATTTAAGTATCTTCTTTCCTTTTCCTGTATATCAAATAAAATCCTCTTTCATACATGTTGCATACTTAACAAATACTCATTACAGTGAAGGTTTTAAATTGGTATGGGAAAACTGAACAAAATATGAACTTTCACATTTCACTTGTCACGTGGTCCCCGGGAGAGGGAGCCTTTCTTTAATGAGGTTAAGTTAATTAAAGTGGGCTCAGTCCTATTAGCTACATGCAAAATTTGAAGCTAAATGCTTAATCATAGAAATTAGAGATGATCTTTTAATGAATTCTGAATAAATAGTGCGGTTTTACTCCAGGATATTCACAAAAGGGAGTTGTTTGTCACCATAGAAAAGCGAGAAAAAGCATCACAGCAAAGCTGGAGATTTTGTTTGCGAGGGTTTATTTTTTAAATTAATGACTAATTTTAAGAAGCGATGTTAAAGATGGTCACATAAGGAATACAGAAGTCTTAGTCGTTTATATTTATATTAGTAATCGTGTGTTCTTTATAATCATTTATATTCCATACAAACACTACCATGTTCATGAGACATAAAATCCAAACTGACAACCTTGATTTTTATTAATAAATTTGAACATTCTGTATTATTTTAAACATTAAAATCAAAATAATTTTTAAGACACATTGAAAGTACATGGCAAGAAGCTAGAAATGAGAATGTAGCCAAAACAAAAATTGGGACATGAGAAAACTGGACAAAATATGATTGCTTTCTACCAAAGAGAATTAAGTCAACATAGAGGGCGTGAAAATAGAGTAGAGAACAAAGAAAATTTTCACAACAGAAGCTTTAAAGAGGATGTTTCAGAAAGCTTTCTAATGGAGAATGAGCAAAGTGATAAAGCGACAAATGCTCCAACAGTATCTCACGCCTTTACAACATCAAGCCGCAAGCCTTCCAGGGACTATTCCTGGCTCCTATCCATCTCCTAGCCCCATCTTACAGCCCTGCTGTAGGGCTAGTTGACAGATCCAGCGAAAGCATGAGACAGCACTGCAGTCTTGTCGCCTCCTTATCGTAGGCGCTGTGCTCTCCCAAGTTCCCTTATCCTGCCTCCGAAGTGCCAAGGGGTTGTGATTCTGATGGCTGCTGAGCACCGATCTCCCACCATGTGAAACGAAATCATGTGAAACTGAATCCAAAATTCCACAAGGAATGGGGTCAACCTATCAGTGAAAATAATAGCCCATTTGAGCGCTTCTTCTTTCTCTGACCGGAAGGCAAGCTCTCTGGAGTCCACTGGGGATATTTCCTAAAAACACTTTGAAAGCTCACACATGTGTGCTGTGATTTTTAGAAAGCAGGATACTCCTCTTGGGGAATAGGAAGGCCTCCGCCACAATGAAAAATGATAGAATGGAGAAAGATCCGTGAGCAAGTTCAGAGAGGATTCTCCGTAATTTATTGTTGTTTATGTTTTCTAAAGCTTTGATAACTGCTTATTAAAGACTTCAGCAAGTTTACAGAAATGGTGCTTGCTACACGGTAGTCACTGTATAGCACAAACCTATTTTAGCAAATTTTCCAATAGTGCACAGCACGCATCTGTGACTGAGACAAAAATCAATGCTTATGGATTTAGCAGTGTAATCCTATCACTTGTTCTGTGAGATATGATTTGAAATGTAAAGTACGTTAAGACTTAAGTGAACTTGGAAGCATGGGGTCTCTGGGGTGTTTCTTAGTATCCTATTTATTATTGATCAGACTATTTCTTTATTGTCTCTCTACTCCTTGCCCCAGTTATCTGTTTTCCCCCTGTTCACAAATAGTTTCTAAATTATGTGTATCAGAACCAATAAATTCCCCTCACTATGAATATTCGTACTTTCAAAACAAGTAATAATGTTCAAGTTCTTATACCAGGAACACGATCATGTGGCCAAGAGAGTTAAGTCTTAAGATACTAGGAAGATATTAGGTGAACATTCTAAGTTTTATGAAGAAAATTTAGACTTTTTTCTAGAAACATGAGACAAAGTCAGTAAGTCACCTATTTCTAAGTAACCTTAAATAACCCTAAATTTTCATGCTTAGTATCTATAGCAAGTCACTAATGTTAAATTTTTACAAATTCTGGTTTTTAATTTAATTTAAGGTAAAATGTTTAAATCACATGCTTGCTCTCAAGGTATAGGAAGGACAATTAAATGAAGTCTGAAGTAGTCATAGCTGCCTAGAGTCATTCATTCATTCAATAAATACTATCAGAGACCTATGGGTGTGCCAGTCATTGATGTGCACGGGGTCACAGTTCTGACTCTATAATGCTCATATTCCATTGATCCCTCTTAAGCTCTCTGCAGGAAGCTATTACTAACTGGAATTTACATAAACCATGTTTGTTTGTAGATTTAAAGAGTTCGACTTTTTTATTTTTAATCTCCTGAAGTGATCATGAACCATAACAGCCTTAGGATATCTCAGAAATTGTTACAGCTACAGGGGCTTTTATCAGTACTTTAATTTAGCCTGACTTGAGATAAAATTCTGCCCCGCTTTGTAGATGTTCCTCCCATTAGTAGATTATTTCTCTGAGAATCTGATTCTTAGTCCCTAACTGCAAGTGGGTTATACTTTGCATTTACTGTATACTTTTGATACAGATGACGCAGTTGCAGACGAATCTGAATTCTAAAAGCTGTATTTCCTCTTAAGCCATTATACTGTACACCTTAAACATATATCATGCTGTATGTCAGTTATAGCTCAATAGAACCGAAGAGGAAAAAAAACCTATCATTTTCATTTCCATCAGCATATTCTTAATTTGGGGAACAGGAAGACCTGCCAATGAAAGTTAGGCCACTCTCTCTACAAACTACTAAATGGCGTGTTTCTGTGAGTAAGGTGACTTCTAGACATGGCCAAACGTAGTGTGTGACTCTGTGTCTGGAAGTGACTATGGGACAAGGAGGAAATTTGTTCCCTTTGGTGTGGGCACTTCTTACTTGGGTGTGTATCTGTATCTTTAAACCTTGTCCCTTATTGAGAAGGAATCCTTCTGAATACCTCTGAATACTGTGAACACTATAGATAGTATCTGCCTACATGGGCAGTCTGAGTCTTTTAAGAGTTATTTTGTCTTTAAAAGAGCAAATACACAGAATGACCTTCAGCTACTATTAATCCGTCTAAATGTATGTAGGGCGTGAATGCCGAACACATCTGCCATCTGTCAGCTGCGAATTCCCCTGCCACTGCGCGACCCCCAATCCCCACAGAGCCCTCTTGGGGCTGACATAAGTTAGGGAGAAGTCTCTCTTTGCTGGCAAGGAAGGAGTGCATTTAGACCAATCATTAAAATCCATTACCTAACAAAGTGCATGTTCTTAAGGAACACAGTGATACTTGCCAATGAATTAATCAGCAAAACAGACTATGAGAAGGTGAGATCAACAGTCTCAGAAAAGATCAGAATCCATGAGATGCCAAAGCTGTTTCTAGTGCCATAAATCTTAGTCCAATTGGACGAATTTTCTCCAACAACTAGGATTCTATCTAGGATTTGGTCTCTTTGTTGCTTCGCGTGTGTTTTATCTGAGGCTGGAACAATGACCAAGACTTTCTTAGAGCTTGATAGGGAGAATCATTTATTTGAATAATTGATCACTCAATTAGTAGAGCAAATGTTGAATAGTCGGACAGCTCTTTTTATCAGTGTTGATGGAAAGTAATTGGCTGTAGTTCATTATAAAGCAGAAAATTGAAAATTGTGATTTTAAAATAAGAATATTAAAGACAGCCTTCCCGCCACAATAAAGCCTTACCTACTTTTTGTCATAGCTGTTTGATTGACTTTTTCCTGGGTGCTATTACATTCCAAAATATAATCAAGCAACTGATTAAGTTCCCTGAATATTATGAATAGTGATTTGCTTTTACAGATTCTGTATAATTTGAAACAGTTGTGCAGAGTTGAGACCTGAGTAGAGAATGGTTTAGCACTTCATTGGGTTTAGCCTAAGACACCGTAGGAAAGGCAGGCAACCAAAACTGTAGTCTGGAGGCACTATGGGTAGCCTCAGGCTATGCAGACTCTTTCATTTGTAAAAAGAAACTATCCTTTCAAGAAAAATGCTTACTTAAACATGGATGCATGATGTATTACAGACAGTAACATTAATTTATTTGAAAAGAAATCGGAAAATACGCCATCAAGGGAAACTGTGTGATTGTAGCCTACGCATATTTCACGTTAAGTTTAATCTAATGTCAGGAACTGTAATTTGATTCAGAATGATACACTCACAACTTTGTTATCATAATAAAAAATATAAAAACTCTATTTTACTCTTAGAAAAGGAAACTTCTCAAAATATAAATAAGTGCCTGGTTTTCAAGCTGTCCATGTTCTAAACCGACATAAATATTGGTACACCAGCATATTCACTTTTTCCTATAGAACACAGGAACAATTTCAGAATTTACAACCTATCTATTTCCTTTTATTCCCTCATATCAGATAACCTGTTTCTTATAGTAGATACTATGAATCAACTTAAAGGTCAACCATACAAGAGGCAGAGTAACACCTTTCACTGAAAAAGTGTGTGTGTGTGTGTGTGTGTGTGCGCGCGCGCGCGTGCGCGTGCATGCGCACAGACATGCACACATCTTTCTGACTTCTATCTGTATCTCAAAGGCAAATTTTTTAAAAAGATATTTAAATCTCAACGTCATTAACAAAAATGACTTAATGAGTCAAATACCTTTTATGTTTATGCCTTTTATTTTAAAACATTTTAGATAAGAAATATGAAGAAATATAGTAATTATAAAATATGTAATATAAAATAATACTAAGTAGTGAGCACTCTTATTTTGTTCCTGGATTTAAAGGTACTTTCTTGAGAATTTTACCATTGAGAACATTACTTTTCATTGGAAAATAGGCATTTTACTATTAGAAAATTGTCCTCATCTTGTTTTCAGTGGTTTTATTAAGAGTGAATGTTAAAAGTTATCAAATATCTTTTGGCTCAAATTAATTATATGATGGTTTGATTGTTGCTAAGATAAGCACGTTGTGTTCACATATTGTCTTTATAACAATCACCTCCCCATTCCTACTATTGTATCATCATGTTTCTTCATTGCAGAAAGAGTATCTATGCATTTCTTAATAATGGTTTTATTTAAAACAATCCATTCGTTTTTTTCACCATATCTGGTGGTGTAGAAAATTTATTTTTCTCCGAAATTGAAGAATCTTAAGAGAAAATACTATGATTATGGTTTCTTTGTATTCATTTTAACTAAGTTTTAAAATATTTTCTTCAATTATGTTCCTTAATAACTAATTCTAATTTATTTTTTATGTTGAATCAGAACCCCGATTATTTACTTTCAATGCCTGTCATCTTTTCTCACATGTCTTTAATTTAATTTTGTATTTGTTCACCCACTTCTTACCCAAATGGTAATTGAGGGTCAACTATGTGACAAGCCGCTAGGCAAGGCAGGTGAAGGAAAGAGAAATAGGATGAAGTGTTCACTTCTCAGTCTCTCTTTAGTATTTTCAGTGTATGTTACTCCAAACTATGTTATTTGCCATGTCATTTCTACTTTTTAATGCTCAAAATGCTGATTTAAATATTTAATACTATAAGTCAACCTATTATATTATTACAATTTAGCTCTCAAGACATTTTAACTACCTGAGAATTAATAATGTGCTTTTTTTTGAACTCTGTATTTCCTTCATATGACCCACATACTGTGTTTGAGTTCCATACTTTTCTACTTCCTTCTTTTCCTGTTTCATAGAATGGCTGCAACTGGTACTGACCATCCCACCAACAGGCCTGCTCTGGAGGCTTGCTGTTCTGGGCCTTGCACTCTAGAAGATCGCCACTCTGGCCCTTCCCCATCTATGCCCCTCCTCACCCACCTCCCAGTCTAGGTTGTACTGAAGGTACCCAGGACTTCATATTCTCTGCTCAGATGGTTCTTGCTAGATTCTAAAGCCCATGTCCCTGGGTCTGTCCTCAAAAGGCAAACCTTGCTGTCAGTGTGTAAATTCCTAGTTCTAAGGGGGTGGCCAAGGGGCAAATGTTTGTGAGGGTTGTGGACAGACTTCGATAAGTATATGGAGATGGCCATGTGGCTGTCTGCAAGGCTGCTCATTGCAGCTAAGGGATCTGGGGCTGGAAAGAGAATCCACCTGCTCCTTCCAGGCCCCCATGGACCTCAGCGCAGAACTCAGAGCACTTAAAGAATGATAATGTAGAATTTAGCCATACAGTAAATCCCTGGAAGGCATATTTGTCAAGATTAGAGGATAACAAATACTTTATTTAATAGTTTGTTAGCTTGATTTATAACCTTGAAATATTTAGACATGTGGTATGGGGGTCTCCATTTGCACTCTTTCTCTTTTTCTTTTTTTTGCGATTTTGCGTCCTTTATTAACAAACATTTATTAAGCACTTTCATATGTCAGTTATTATCGAAGCAGTATAAATNCAATCAAGAGTCTCTCATGGTTTGCCTCCCTCCCTCTCCCCCACTATTTTTCCCCTTCTTTTCCTGAGCCCTGCAAATGTTAAGGGAGGGTCTGTATTGAAATATTATTTTCCTTTGTTTTCATGGATTATTTTCCTAACTCATTAAGATCACTTCTTGAGGCAGACTGCTTTGACATTCTCTTTCTCTTATTTTTATTTTATTTTTATTATTTATTTATTTGTTTGTTTATTCATTTTTGAGAAAGAGAGTGGGGATGAGGGGTGGAGAGAGAGAGAGAGAGAGAGAGAGAGAGAGAGAATCTTAAGCAGGCTCCATACTCAGCACAGAGCCCAGTGTGAAGCTCTGTATCACAACCCTGGGATCTCGACTTGAGCCAAGTCAAGAGTTGGATGTTCAACTGATTGAGCTACACAGGTGCCCTTCTTTCTCTTAAATTTAGAGTGCACACTTCCCAGTTTGTGCTGGGATGTAAACCTGCTTGTAATATAATTGATGGGTTAATTCAAACCCATTCTTCAGAGTTACCAAACAATGACAGTTGCAGACAAGCTGGAGATCAGGTCTTATCTATGGTGATTTGATTAGAGATTGTATTCAAAACAGCTTCATTATATTTAGAATTGCCTC
Source organism: Crocuta crocuta (assembly GCF_008692635.1). Classification (NCBI taxonomy): domain Eukaryota; kingdom Metazoa; phylum Chordata; class Mammalia; order Carnivora; family Hyaenidae; genus Crocuta; species Crocuta crocuta. The sequence goes on along the minus strand of NW_027529638.1, from coordinate 4,419,900 downwards.
ACAAACCAAGATGAAGCCTTGTATTTACCCTTGCTTTTTTAATTTGAAGCCTAACTAACAGAGTTTAACAGCCCAAGAGGAATTAATGGAAGTATTCCACCCTTTATTCACATTTGTGAAAACCGTCAGGGTCCTTCATTTCCTAGACCATAGACTAACAGCTAAACCATGTATTTCCCAGAAACTGTAGGTCCATTTACTTATTCAGTAGTCATTTATTGAGCTCCTACTATGTGCCTGGCACTGTGCTAATGCTGAGGACACAGTAGGGAAACCCACACTTTTATGATAGTTGGAAGGAGGAATCAGATAAAAATCATTACAAATCAGCATATGCCACAGTATTGGGTGAAGGTAAAGGCCACAAAGAAGAATGAAGGAGCAAATAAGGAGACTCTGAAGGGAGAAAGCAGGCTTCTGGGGGAAGTGACAGTAGGGAGGGGTCCTGGATGAGTTGAGAGAGCAGAGCGGAAGGAGAAATGTCCCATCTGCTGGAACCACAAATGATCCTAAAGCACGAGGATCAGAGGGATCCTCATAAGCCTGAGGGATACCGAGTAAGCCTGAGTAGCTGGAACATAGTGGAAAGGGAGAGCGGGTTAAGAAGGATGGGAAGCTAGTGTCAGGTTGTACAGATATAGGGCATTCTAGGGCATGGCGAAAGCCAGCAGGGGGTTGTAAATAGTATCGTGGCATGTGTCCATTTATATTTCGAAAACATCACTCTGGTGTTGAAGGATGATCGTGTTTAGCAGTTTCAAGTCAAAGTAGGAAGAGCTTTAAGGAGGATATTATGGTAGGACAAGATGAAAGATAATGGTGACTCATAGTTCATTGGTAGCAGAGGATTACACAGGAAATCGTTGAATTGCAGTATATCCGGTTTTACAGAAATCAGCTCTTCACAACTCTTAGCTGTGAAAGGAGTGCTGGCAGAATCCTGCTGCCTTTTCCTCTTTCCCTGCTCGCTCACATGCTGGTGTGGCTTCCTCAGGGCCTAGAGGTGCCATCTCTTCCACTCAACTGTACAAAAATCTAGATGGTGCTCTTTTATTATATTTGTATCCTCTGAGCATGATAGGATGATTTCTGGATACTTTGCTTAGAAGCCAAGTGAGGAAGTCTCCCTCGTGTTCACAAACCACCAGCCACACACTAGGCCCAGCTTTATTTTAAGGGCTGTGTTTTCTATTTTTTGCTATAAGGTGCCTCAGATATATTCTTGAATGTAGCATAGTCCTTTAAATAAAAACGTAGTAGTAGCCAACAAGGGTGAAGAAACTGAATTGCAGGCTGTTTAATCCCGTAAAATATTTTTGACTGTTTCTTGATTCTGTAGACGAAGGGAGAGGAACAATGAAGAAATCTCTTTGGATCCAAAGAGGCACAGGATACATCCTTCCTGTCTGAAAGTTGTTTTGTGTATGTGGTTGCAGAAGGAGGACCAGATTCAATATCTGAAATATCATGGAGACCATTATGTCTGCACTTGTGTCTGTGGGTTCACCTAATTTAGGCCTCAAGTACAGGATGCCAAACGCTTAGAAAGCAGCTGTTCTTTTAAATGTATTAAGCAATTTACTTTACGTAATGTAGCCTATAAAATTTTAATTTTGGATTAAATAAACCATATCCTTCAGCGTGCCTGTTGGCACCTTGCTATTCAAGAGATGAAATATGAGGCATATTTAGGGAATTTCTTCTCAGGATGCTCCGCCGGAGGAGGTTCAATAGTTTCCTAATGAAAGTAGTCAGTAGCAATTCTTCTTAGAAAGCTCAAGGAAATTAGCGTTAAACAACGAGCCTGGGTATCTTGGGTTTTACACAATTATGTGATACGGTTGTTACATGTTTTAGGAAATGGTTTCAGGAGGCATTGCATTAAAAGTAACTGATTAAAAACAGTGTGATTGTCCAGGCTCTAGTGCTGGTTGCACTGTAAGCTAGAAACTAGGAAGATGCATACCTTGAAAACCTTTCCCAAGAAATGCAAAACACCGTGTTGTGACTAAATTGCCAAAGGTTAGTAAGGGTTATTGCACTTTAACGTTTTATTTGGAAGAAAACAGATGTTATGCTGGGTGAAAATCTGAATTAAATACCCATTTGATTTATTGCTTCTCAGGTGTCTGTATGCTGTATGCTGTGAGGTTTTGAGCTAGCTTCCTTCTATGAAAAGCTATTGTATTTAACAAACGCTATATAGCTCTTATGTTCTCAGTGCTTTATACATATTAAATCACTTAACCTACATAACAATGCTTTGAAATTGGCAATAAGATTATCCCCAATTCTCAAATGAAGAGAGAAAAGAGAAGTTAAGTAACCTGCCCCAATTGACACAGGCGTTAATTAAATAGTGAAGTCGGGCAATGTGGATGCAGACACATGGCTCTTAACCTACAGGGTATGCTACAGCCTCCTTATTTAGAGTAACCAAAGGACTGGATTTTCCCCAACTCTAATACCAGTCCCATGCGATTTCTCTGTCTGTCTCTCTGTTTCTCTCTCTCTCTCTCTCTCTCTCTCACACACACACACACACACACACACACACACACACCTTAAGTATTTTTCTTTCTTTGAACTATAGGTTTCAGCAAATGTTGAAGCACAATGACAAGTCTGTCTTACGAGAAGTGTTTGCATATTTTTTAAGTAGTCAGGATTTTCTCATATTTTACATTTCTTTGTTACTTTATGACACTATTTCTGTCAAGATATAACCCATGCAGAAAATTTACCAAATGACATTATGGTGAGAAGAACTTATTGTACCCAGGAAAAAGCTTTTTAAGCAAAGCTTTACTGAAAACAGACAGACTTTCAGTTCACCTTTGAAGATACTCACATTTCCCTGTTAAAACAAGGAAATTGGTTATAAATATCAAGCCAAGAAAGTTTATCTGTTTCCTCTATACCATTTTAATAAATAAAAAGTGAAAAGAAAATCAATGGTTGCCTGTTTTCTCATGCCAACTCTGGTTTATTTCATTGTCTAATTAACATTTGACATACATACCATGTTGTGTCTTCACGCACACAGAATTCACTAGTGGCCTGAAGCAAATTCCTCTGCTGTGATTTTGTTAGATCTTTTAAGCTAAGCTGTGATAGACAGAGGGAGTTGGGGAAAACCACTAAGGACTATTTTAATGCTCTAGAAGTCTTGCTTATATAGATGGCATTTGTCCTTTTAGGTCTATCTGAAATTAATGCCAGCTGTTCTAAAGGTATTAGATTAAAATAAGTCTCTAAAGTTCCTGTTATTGGCTTAATACAGGTCATTCAATCTCTCCTAGTTCTTTCTGTGTAAAGAATCAATATAGATTTAAACAATAGCACCTTGTCTCCTCTTATTTTTGATGTTTTCCAACTAAAACAATAGCCTTGCCATAACTCCAGTTGATACGCCCATGTTTTATTTACTCAGTTTATGTCTCATCTACAGCTTTGGTTAAATAGTTTACCGAACATGTATTAAGCGCCTACTGTTTGCAGGGCAGGATGGAAAAGAAGATACATTGCTCTCAGTGTGATAACACAGAGATAGTGAACCATAACCCATGTTAGACTGGATTAAATGCTGTGGAGTCATGGAATGGGCATTGATTAATGTACCTTAAAGAATCAAAACCATCAAAAAGAAGGCGTATTAGACCCATGAGTTTATGGATAGTTGAGATTTTTTCCAGCTAAATGAGAAACAATTAGGCGACGGACATGGGTACCTTGGAAACAAGATATAAGGAACAATTTCTTTCAGGGAATTCATTCATTCAACAGATATTTATTGAATACCTACTAACTTTAGAAACCATTCTAGTCATTTTCAATGACAAATACATATATGAGCAAAACAGACAAAAATCCTTGTTCTGCTGGGGCCTGAAATCCAGGAAGTTAGAAATCAACAGCAAATAGAGAAATGAGTAGATGTTAGAAGGGAGAGATGTAGAGAAGAAATGTGGAGCACAGTAAGAAGAACTGGAGGTCCTGAATGGGAGAGGGAAGGTTGCCTTTATAAATTCAATGAAGATTAAAGATAAGAATGAGAAGCCAAGGATTAAGGATCAAGGCCAAGAATAAAAGTCCTATAGGACCAGGGTGGGGGGGTGAGGGAGGAGATATCAGTGAGGCTGGAAAAGTGGACCAGAGCTATATGATAAAGGACTTTGAATACAGATAAAAGATAACTGACTTTAATGCCAGAGATAAAGGGGAAACATGATAGGGTTTCGGAGAAAGTTGGTAATGTGATTAGACTACATTTTAGAAAAACAAATAACTAAGCAAATGCAAATAAGATGGTGTTTAGTTCCAGGAAGAACAGATAGATGGTCCTGGGTGAGGTTGGTGAGGATACAACTGAAGGCTGGTAGGAAAGGAAAATGAGACGTGTTGCAAAAACATGTCAGAGGTACAACTGAATGACTTGAAAACGAAGTAGTTGTGAGAAGTGAGGCAGAAGGGGAGAATTAAACTGGATTCCTAAGTTCCCAACTTTGTTGACTTAAGAAAAAAAGTTCCACTTAATTTTCTATTTTTGAACTAAGAAACTCAGGACAGTCAGACTGATGGTCATCGGATAAAACTTGCATGAATATCAATTACCTTGCTCATGGTGAAGGCATAAAAATGTCAGCTTTCTTTACACCCTCCTTTTTCTCTACCTTGGACCTGTTGAATTTAGAAATGCAACTTGTATATTTATGTGAAGATGTCTAGCAAGATGGCAACTTGCACATGAGGTCTAGAGGTACAGATTTATGAGTCATGGAACTAAAATCAGAGAAGAAAATAAGATTATGCAAGGAAAGAAAAGGAAAAGTCAAATGTTAATTCAAATTTCAGTCTTTGATTTGATTAGAGAAATAGCATTGCTTTTCCAACCTTTTCAATAATTTTCCTTGATAGCCTGTAATATACAATCTATCCTGTGCTACCAAACATAGATAAAATCTTAAGTTATCCACCTAGGAACCCTCTCACAGGTCTAAGCATTTAACATCCTTTCATTTTGAAACTTTTTAAAAAATTTCTTCTTTTTGAGCTCATCCATGATCTGTTCAAATCAATAATTGAGACAGAGAGATCAAGTATAAAAGTTCACTCTTTTCTTTATCTTAATAATATTAAACAAAACTTACTTTTTTCCTTGTAATGCCCTGTCATTTTACATGAAGAGTGATATATGCATATTATAAAATAATAGAAATATATACACACAAATATACATAGAGGCGTATGCATAATGAATTATGAATTACTAGAGAATATCCTTTAGCTAAACTTGGAGAATTCAACATTTAGATAGATGGTTATTCACTCAATCATGTTTCAGTTTGTTACCAGACTGAAGGGATGGCACAATTAATGTCAGCCATATGCCGTTTCTTGCCTGACTGATTTAAAGATTGTTCTGTTACATAATTAGGATAACCTATTTGCAAATTGCTTAAAGTTAGTGTTAACAGTTGGAGGGTGAGTTATGAATAAAAATTTTGTTGCTTTATTAAGTGTTACTAAAATATAGAACTATTGTGTTCTATATAACTAAAAATGTGTAGTGGTTTCTTTATTGGTTCTTTTCTTATCCATCTCATATTTAGAACATTATTTAAGCAAAAGGTAATGCCAAGAACTTAGAGATTAAAGACTTTAAGTTGTTTACTGGCAAATAGTTACCGTAAACTTTTTCAGTCTAAAATTTCAACTCACTAAGATCAATCCTAACTTTGATTGACATGTTCTCACACACACAAAAAATCATCGTCTCACCAAGTTTGAAAATCCAACCTCAGTGGTCACTTATGGATAATTGCTACAGTAATGCTAGTCGGTAACAGTCACCCAACTTTAACACAGGCACATCTTTTTCAACTAAAGACAGTCTGTCTGCTAGCTCAGTACAAATGAGTGATAGAAATGAGTAATGGTAGGTTTAGCAATAGAAGTTAGGACATTAAAAGACATTAGATCAGTCTTGGAATCATATCTGTGATTCTTCGTCTTGTAAATTCTGGAAAGGATGTCTGAGAAATATACTTTTGTCTATCACCGGAGAGATTTGACATTATTTTCTATCACCCGGCGACAATTGCCTGAGGGCTTCTGCAGGCAGAATTCCTAGATTAATACTCTGCCCACTGGTAACGTAGTAACGTATTTCTAAAATTTCATATTTATCATTGCATAATTCCTTTCATGGCAGTAGGGGTAGCTTAATGGAATGCCTCAGGCTCTATTGTCAGGCAGAACAGAATTCAGTTCTCTGTACTGCCACGCACAAGTCACGTGACCTTGGGGAACCTGCCCTCACTTACTCTTGGTTTCCTCATCTATACATGAAGCTCATACTTGAGCTGATTACTACTTAAGGATTAAGAAGGTCATATTGGTTAAGTGCCAAGTATTGTACCTGCACACAATAGGCTCTCAACAAATGTAATATTAGGTAACTCCAAGTCTTGGAAATTCTTTCTGAGAAAGGAGTGACAACTAAATGAATGAAAGATAGTAGATATTAGCCGTAACAACAAAGAATGAATATCAACTATGAAATAATGTCAGCTCTCTATTATTGAAGCCGTGAATTAATTGACACGTGGTAGGCATAGTCCCTTGAATGTATTCTTTCTTTTCCCGTCCAGCTCTATCAACACTTGCTAAATTTTTATTATATAAACAAGTCTATTAAGCCCTTTGCCTTTGCTATTCTGTTCCCAAGAATATGCCTCTTCTATTTATAATTGTGATTTCAGGTAAATAATCTGAGAGAAAAAGGCATATACTATGCACCTAATACCCTAACTTAACTCTTCTAGAAATTCACTGGAATTAGCAATTAGAAAGTAAATTAGTTTTTAAAACTAGATAATATGTTATTATATGCATTTGAAATACACAAAGATACCCACATGAGGTGCTAAAGTCAATGTTTACATAAACTGCTGTTCCACATCTCAGTCTATCAGCAAGATTAACATTTTTTAAAAAGGTGCATTACATTAGCTATTTTTCTATTTTTGGTTATATGAGCAACCTTATTAACCCTTTAAAAGGGAGTGCTGAAGGTGATGGACCTCCGGTAGGCAATCATTCCCTAGAACTCAGTCCTTTCATGTTTCCTGTTGAAAGTCTGTGCTTGTAAATGGTATTATTAAGTGGTGCATTTTAATGAGGTTTGACTATTTCATATTCGAAGGGCCCTGTTTGTGGGATCCTTAGAGGCACATTACATTACTACCGTGTTACAAGGCAGGACAAAAGTCTGCTCCTCCTTCAATGAGCCACATAAGAGCCTGTTGCATTGGAGCCCTAGAGTTACAGGCAGAATGGTTGTCAGGGACCAAAACAGAGGATTGGTGGTGCCGAAGCCGACTTTCTGTATCCATGAGCGTGTCAGGAAAATCACAAAGGACAGTGGGCATCAGATGTGGTGTCGCCTCCTCAGCAAACTGAACAAGCATCCTCTGTGTCACTTTGCGTTGAGGAATTGGGGACAGTGCCAAGCGCTAAGACGAAGTGCTGAGGCCAGACACGGTTCAGTTTCCCAAGAAACCTGATAGGATAATGCCATTTTATAGGTTCTCCAAACTGAAGTTTCCAGGTGCCACTGCAGTGTGTGTACAAACAACCTAAGCAACACGGGTTCTCACAATCACTTAGCATCTCTTGGGGTAACACTATGTATGCTATATTTCTGTCCTTCTTGCCATGGAAAGTCTAGCATGGCTGGCATCTGTGGAAGTCCAACATCTTTTCAACTTCCCCGAAAGCCTCAGTGCCACGCCATGTATATGATGACCAGACAGACCATGTGAAGACTAAGACAGATAAAACTACAGTTTTTCTTCCACACGCTGCCTGCCTATTAATAAAATGAATGCCCACTTTGAACTTTATGTTCTTTTGAATTACATACTCTTTTGAATAACCTGGTGATTATTTTATTCATATAATTATTCATGTAGTGCTTTTCTTATAATGCTTTTGTCCTACTGTGATAGAAAGTAGAACTGCATGCCGTAATTGCATGCAGTCACCCACAATTGGTGGTGTCGTTTGCTACTTTTGCAACTCCTGAGGAATGAAAAGCACAAATCAAGCTGCCAGACTTAAGTGAGCAAAAGAAGGTTAACAGAACAAAACAGCAATTAGCTGAATATGAGAACAGATAAACCGTTCTTTTCCTGGAGGCCCTGGAGTCCACCTTCACTTTGCTTGCAGAAGCGAATGACAGGAAACCAGGTCACAAGACCCAAGTGTGGCCAAGAATATGCAGCTTTTTTCCTGGTAGAATATTGCTAAAGAGGACCTATGAAAATCAGAAATCCCGTGTTCAGAGTCAACCAAAAACCAAGCAATGCAGCTTCAGGAGTCAACTCTGTGCACAAGCAAGTGCAAACTCTCTTTCTAGAGAGTGCTGTCTACTAAAAACATAACATGACCCCATATGAAATTTTAAATTTTGAGTAGCTATATTAAAAAATAAAAAGTAAAATTAACTTTAATAATTTTATAATCTAATACATCCAAAGGAGAATCACCGTAACAAGCGTTCAATCTTAAAGCATTTTAATAAAACATTTTACTTTTATTTGTCCTAAGTCTTTAAAATCCAATATGGGTTTTTTTCTGGGGCGCCTAGGTGGCTCAATAGGTTAAGTGTTTGACTTTAGCTCAGGTCATGATCTCACACTCTGTGAGCTCAGGCCCTGCATCTGGCTCTGTGTTGATAACCCAGAGCCTGGAACCTGTTGCAGATTCTGTGTCTACCTTTCTCTCTGCTCCTCCCTCTCTCTCTCTCTCTCTCTCAATCTCTCTCTTTCTCTCAAAAATAAACTTTAAAATTTTTTTTTAAATCCAATATGGATTTTTCACTTACATCACTTCGCAGTTTGGACTAGCCATGTTTTAAGTGCCCAGTAACCATATTGGCCAGTGGCCAATGCATTGGATAGTTTAACTCTAGATTAAACTTTTTTTAGTGATAAAAAGCATTAGAAATGGATACTCATTGGTTCCATTCTAATCTTAAAACTGTACCCTGTATCCTATTTTAGACAGAAAATAAACAAATGTCATGACTCTTCTGGACACCAAAAAAAAAAAATAATAATCTAGGACCATTTTTTTAATTAGTCTTACAAAAGGTAGCCTTATCCATGCTTTTCATTCTACTTGTTTTCTACTTCTAGAATGCCATCCTCATTTCCTCTTCTTATACCTTTCTATTCCAGTTGAAACTTTTGTTTTTTTTAAATGTGTTTAGATTTGTGCTATTTTTAAAGTTTATTTAATTTGAGAGAGAGAGAGAGAGAGAGAGAGAATCCCAAGCAGTATCCTCCACTCTCCCAATGTGGGGCTTGACAAGGGGCTCAAGAGGGAGGATGGAGCCCCATGGGATCATAGAACCCTAAGATCATGAACTGAGCTGAAATCAAGAGTGGGATGCTCAGCAGACTGAGACACCCAGCAGCCCCTAGATTTGTGCTGTTTAATACATAACTCTAGCTACGTTGAATGACCAAGGACTTAAGATATTGCTAGTATGACTGAGGAATTGAAATCTTCATTTTATTTAATTTTAATTAATTTAAATTTAAAACTGGTATTGGATTCAGTTATTACAAAATGTTTAAGTGTGTTTGGAATGTTTTGAATGCTTGATCCTACTATAGTTACTGAACTATATACATTTTCAACTTCAAAGCCAACTTCAAATCAAGTAATTTCTGTGAAAACTTAGCTCTCAAATTGAGATTCCTAAAGTATAAATAAAATATACACTGGATTTCATAGGCTTAGTACAAAAAAAAAGAATGTGAAATATCAGTAAGTTTTTATGTTGGCTATATGTTACGATGACAATATTTTTGATATATTGGGTTAAATAACATACATTATTAAAATTAATCCCATTTGTTTCTTTTTACTTTTTGTAATGTGGCTACTAGAAAATTTTAAATTGCCTGTGTGGTTTGCATTATATTTGTATTGGGTAGTTCTGGCTTAGGTCCTTACACTTATCTGGGCTTTGGGAATACCTCAGACACCTGGTCTGGAGAATAATGGCTGAGAGTTGAACACATTTCTAAAACCTACAAATCAGCCAGTTTACAGGTAGCCCTTGGAAAAGTCAAAGGGTTTAATGAAGTGCATCATAAATAAACATTAGCAGTCATCAGAGCTGTCCTACTTTTCAATGTATTGCTCTATGAAATGTTTTTGCCTGCTTTGTTTCTTTTTTTTTAATTTCATACACTTATATTTTTGAATCAACCCCGTAACTCTTACCAATGCCATAAAGTGACTTGAAATGTAGTAGTAAGCCTATAATTTGTAAAGAGTTTTGAAATTGACAGTTATAAAAACACCAGTTGTTTTACTTAGATTCCATGGGTTTAGGGAGAAAAACATAGACTTATTATCATATTGAATTTGCTTTTCCAAATACCACATATTCAACTGAACTACTCAGTTATGATATATTATAATTTCATACATCGCAGGTAACTAGATTTAGTGTTATTTTAGACGTCAAAATGTTTTCAAATCATGAAAGGGGTATTCATATACTATGTTGAACAGGCTGTCAGCACACCAGAGGCTAATTTAGACTGTGTCTGGGTTATTTTCATGGGCCCTAATGCTTCTGTGAAAGCATCTATTCACTGCACCATATCTGTCTTTCATCAGAATGAATCTGTCAGCCATTTCTAGAGAAGATAATGTAAAATAATTTTCTGAATATGCTATTTGTATTCCATTACTAACACAATCTATAAAGTTCTCCATAGAAAGAAGCTGGTCAAGTCAAAAAGAATTTCTTAAATACCTACTATGGGCTAAGTATGATAGGCCATGTAATCCATTTTCCTGGAACAACTAAAATCTATAGAGTCATTCAAATTAACCTATATAAAAAGCTTAAACATCAGAAGAAAGATAAATTAGTATAATAAATAATTACGTTCAAATGTCTGGATATAATCAGGAAGACATAATTAATCTTAATATATTCCATGGGCCATTTGGGTGGCTCAGCCGGTTGAGCAGACCACTTGGGCTCACGTCATGATCTCCCCGTCTGTGAGTTCCAGCCCTGCATCAGGCTCTGTGCTGACAGCTCAGAGCCTGGGATCTGCTTTGAATTTTGTGTCTTCCTCTCTCTCTGCCTCTTCCCCATTCATTCTCTCTCTCTCTCTCTCTCAAAAATAATGTTTTTCTGCTTATAGACCTGGTATCATTGCAAATTATGCTTGCACATAATTTTTTATATATTACAAAGGTCCTACCAGTAATAGCTCTTTGTTACATTTTACAATGAATTGTATGAATGGTTCAGTATTTGATTTTTTATTTAAATGAGAGATTTTAAATTATGAAGCAATTTTGCAAAACTTAAAAGAATCCAGGGGGGAAATGTTGTCTTTGTTACTGCTGAACATTAAAATAGTTTAGATTCCTCAAGAGGTGTAAGATAAAAGGATATTGTGATTCATCTCTTATGATAAATTTTGGGTCAGATGTAATTTGAATATTGGTTAGTGTTTTCAGTATCACATATATTTTCTCAGCATAAAAGCAGTGCCTATCTTGACTCCATTTCGTAAAAATTATAAACTCTTACTTTTCTCTTTTGAAAAGTAAGCAATTCTAGGCCTGTTTTGTGATAGGACCAGATAGTGGTTTTGTAGCTTATTTGCTCCATGATATTCTATAGAACCAGATTTTATTTCTTTTCAAATGGAAAAAAATATTATCACTTATAGTTTGGATATTAAAAAAAAAAACAAACTACTTCTCAGGAAATTCTTTAGAGTGGAGAATTTCTAGGGGGAAAGGTACTTGGAGAAAAGTTAAATCCTGGATAAGAAGGAAGATAGTGCTCTGTAGATGAGTGCTGTAGCTCAGATCTTTAGAAATGACATTATCCCAGACCACTCAGTCTCATTAGCCCGCTTGCTTTCTATGTTGTTTATTCTCAGTAACTTTTCATATGCATTGACATTTAGGCATATATAGTTTTAATTCTGTGTATGTTAGAAATTGGTCTGTTTGGAAAGATCACTTGACATTCCAGCACATATTTGAGTGTTGAGAAGAACACTTTTAAATATGGTATGAGCCATTAGAAGTAGCATTGTGGAATAAAATCTTAAAACAGTATTATGAATTAAATTTTCAGTGAGAATGTGCTTATAAAAGCAAAATGGGCCACTAGTTCTGCTAGAAGATTAGAATAAATTATTTATAGTCTTTGTTTTGTTTATACTGTGCCGGGCTCGATAAAGAATTTGGCAATGAATGAATGTAGAAAAACACATAAGCCACAATGGATAAGATAAATCACTGAGGAAGTTGGTAGGGCAGGAAAATCGTCAAGGCAATGATGATAATGAATTTATGATAATGACGGCATGTTTATTCAGTGGGTACTCAATGCCAGGAACTTTTGTAAATGCTTTCCATTTAGAAGCTCAGTTAATCCTCACAGTAACCTTAGTAGTTGGAACAGCTTACCGATGAAGAGAAAGCACTAAGATAAACGTCCCAAGTCACAGGGCTAAAGAGGCAGAACCCGTGCTTGAAACCTGCCCCTGGACTCCAGGTCACTGAGCTCCATTGTCTTCTCCGTAAAACCAGCATGTAGAATAACATAGTCTTTACAGGGTACCTCAGGTTTAGTTCTGAGCCTTCCAGCACCTAAACCAAAGCTGCAAATACAGTCATAGTGTCTACAAGTTAAACACATCAGTCATCCTGGGAAATTAAGAAACGGAATACTTGATAGACATACTTGAAAGACATACTCCCTGCACCATATACTGAATCATACTGAGACTTAAATTATGCCCCTGTATCAGTAATGCAATATAACTCTTGAATGTATCCACACCTCTGAACATCAGCAAATTAGTAAGAACCAGGTAAGCACAATTGTACTTTGCCAGCTCAGTTGAGAGCCAAATCTTTCAGCCTCCAGACATTTGGCATTTTGCGACATGAAGGCCAGAGGGTACTTAAGAAAGTTTCACATCATGGGTTAAGAGTGCACAGCAGGTCGGACTGGGAACAGTGGAGATGGGTAATTTTGAACATGCAGCCATGCTAGTGGCAGATCTTAATAAGTTGATAAATATGGGTATGGGTGTATATGGATTTGTCACCCCCATGCTTTATTGCAAGAGTTTGGCCAGCATGATTCAAATGCCAGGCTACAGTTGCTTCTTTCAACAGAGTGAGGTTTTGCATCTGAGTAAAGTAAAGCAATCAACCCAAACCCAGGGGCTGAAGCTGTCCTGTCCTGTGAAGGACAGGTGGACTGGTCTGAGTTTGACCCCAGGGGTGATGCATCAGGCCGGCTCACTCTTCGAGTGGCAAGGATAGCTGTGGCTGTTATTTCACCAGGAAAGAAAAGCAGCTACTCCCTGAAGATCTCACGTTTGTTGTTGGTGGTGTGTGTAGTTGTAACTAAGTATCTTGGCACTGCTTCACAAAGGGCACTATATCAAAGAACTGTTTTTTTTCCTCTCTCCCTTTTGTAACTGAGAACAAGAGAGAAGCAAACCCTCTTTTGTACAGTGCATATTAATCATCCTCAAAACATGCAGCTGTTGGATTAATTTGGATACTAATTTACTTATAGTTTGATTTTACCACTTAAAATGAAGTATTATCGCTGAGGCAACAGTATGAAAGCACGTTGTTGTAAACGACCTTTGAGTCATAAAAGCTCCACTTGTTTTGCCAAATAATGAATCTGATGTGCAATGAATCTCCCACTGCCCAGAGACCTTTGTAATCCCGAGATGCAACATTTTATGTTTACAGATGCATGATTTAAGGGCGCCTCTGCCAGCTGATCGCTAGCAAATAGTAGTACATCCAAAGAAGACTGGGGAGATTTGCATCTGGCTTTTGTAATGGTAAACCTGTGGTGCCAGCAGTCTGTCGCAGACTCTCCTTAAAAACTCAAATATAGTGGCCAATAATCAGCGCATTAAAAAATGTACCAGCCAAAGACTATTATGACGATTGAAAATACTTGTTGGTGCAAGTGTTTGGCTGGCCCAGTCGACCAGCTGATGAGGGTGTGTGGTTGAGCTAGGGTTTCTCTGTCTTACTCAGGGGGGTGACATTTACATAAGCTGTGGTGTGAATGGCGCCCCCTAGAATTGTGCGGCACGGTAGCTCTGCATTTTATATAGTCCACAGGTTTCCCCTCTTCTACAGTAACCTATTCTTGTTTGACACATGTTTGCATCCTCACTTGCCTATGAACTCCTACAGAACTAGTTTTATTTTCTTATTTTTCATATTGCCCAGTAGTGGCAGAGTGCCCATGGGCATAGGAAATGTTTTCTTAAGCTTATTTATTTATTTATTTTTATAATATGTTTTTTTTTAATGTTTTATTTATTTCTAGGAGAGAGAGAGAGAGACAGCGTGAGCAGGGGAGGGTCAGAGAGAGAGGGAGTCACAGACTCTGAAACAGGCTCCAGGCTCTGAGCTGGCAGTCAGCACAGAGCCCGACGCGGGGCTCGAACCCACGAACTGCCGAGATCATGACCTAAGCGAAAGTCGGACGCTTAACCGACTAAGCCACCCAGGCGCCCCATTAAGCTTATTCATTTAATTGAATGAAGTGAACATATATTTTGTAAAGCCAAGAATTTTTGCTTTTATGTTTAAACAGATAGGAACTTTTTACAAGTATGATTCATATTGGTATATCAGTTCAGTCTTCATTCACACTGTAGTGGAGTTAGGACTCGTCAGGAGACAAGTGAAAGAAGACCAGATCAAACATCCTTGAAATAAAAAACTGAATTTAGTGGCTCACGTAACAGAAATCCCAGAGTCAGATCCATCTGACTTCAGTTGCCGCCCGATCCACTGACCCTAAAGATGACCTCAAGGTATTATCACTACATCTCTCAGTTCTGCCTTTCTCTGTGTTGGTTTCATTCAAGGTTGTTTTTTCCATCCCACACCAGGGTTAAGGTTACCACTAACAATGCATAGTAGCAAATAGTCCTTTAAGCAATTGTCTTCTCTCTGTACAGCAAAATTCAAGATTCCATTTTGATGACACTACCTGAGGTCAGGGGCATACCTGGGACCAGTAGCTGTGGTCCCAGGCTTGGGATCTCAGACGGGCGGGATGGGAAATGAATGGCAAAGTGAACCATATGGCCTGAGAGTGTAGGAAACATCCTGTCACAAAACAAGAAGAAATGGGTGATGAACAAAGAAAAACATGTTTCCACCACATTATCCTCCATTTAACAGGTGATGGAACTAGGATTCAGAGAGGATATGATCTTGACAGTGTGAGTCTACTGGTACTGAATCCAGTACGTTTTGCATATTATCTTTTCACTTACGCAGTCATTCCTGTACGTATCAGGTTGGTAGGTAATCATCAGTCAGGGCTTTGTTTTGGACCTGTATCATGGGAATCTGAGAAGACTGAAGAACTGGAAGCAGCGAATGGGAAAATTGAAAATAAGAGGCATGAGAATATTTTCTTGAGTCTTTAGTTCAGTTGGCTTTGGCATGATTTCCCAATTTATGAAAAAAGGCTGCTTGATTTTCCTGACAGATCATGCAACTGGAAGTTTTCCCTCAAGTACTGGCAGTGATTTCAATAGAAACAATCAAGTGCAGATAACTTCCTCATTTCTCTGTTCTCCTCACTAGTGACAGGGTTTGCTTTGCTTTGATTTGGATGCGGTTCTGGTTTTGGTGAGAGTGAAGTGGCACTTTGACCTGAGGGATGTGTATGTGTTCTAAGAGAATTGCAGGCATTGGATCTGACCACAGCCCACACTGCCTTGGAGTCATTTTCATAAATACTGCACGATTCTGCCTCCACATTTGCACAAAACAGCATATCATTGATGACCACATTTACGTTGGTTTAGCTTTGTTTACTTTCTGATTCACTTTTTATCCCAGTCAGCCTGGAAGGTATGAAAAGGATAATGATTTCTCCAGAACTTGAGTTGAACCCATACAGAGGAAGTGGGAGTTAGGGGTCTGCCTTGAAATCAACCTGCTTATTTAAGTAGATTTAAAGAAAAACAGAGCATGAAAACAACAAATCAGCTCGACTTATCTAAGAGGAGTGGATAAAAGAGTCCCTGCAGGAGGAAACGTGTAACCCAATCCAGTAGTTTATCACGTCTTCATGAAACCTTGAAATAGCTCTATGAATTTATATTGTTTCTGAAAGCTATGTGAGCCGTGATGTCTTGCCCTGCCCCACTGTGAACCCTGAAATCAATCCATTGCTCTCTCAAACTTCGGGAAAATGATATGCTGCTAATGTCAATGAACTAGCTGCATTCACAGAATGGTTTTTCACTCCCCGAGTTTACTGAAGTGGAACACAGAGAGGATGTGCCTTCCTGAGAATAACCACATGTGCTCAGAGACCTAGATTTTCCAGGCATGAGTGCATTGCTGATAAAACACCTCCTTAACATGAGGAAACCTTGTTATTCTTCCTTTCCACAAATCGTTTGCCTCCTTTATATTTGTAAAGATTGTCAACTCTTATTTCTTTTTCGGAGGTCTGATAGAACAGAGGCCTTGAAGAAAGGAAAATGGATACTGTTCAAGGAAATCTACCTCCTGTAACAAAAGAGGCCAGAGCTGTCTCCCCAGAACCCCTACCTTTCTACAAATCACCCTCCTTTGCTTCAGTTTATATTAGTTCATGATCATTATTTATAGGAGAGATATTCTGAAGAAGCAATTTATAGGTAGATGAAATGCAAGTTAAGATATTTCTGGCTCAAGAATAACAGCTAGAAGGTAAATTTTGCAACTGAGTTGCACTGCATACCTTATTTTCTTTACATCTTTTTACAAATCGTCTTAGCTTGTTATTACTTATTTGACAATAATTTTAACAGTGAGAATACTTTATTCCATAGTGGTTAACAGTTTTTTAGATTGCTTACACATATTCTGTGCCTATTGTGTTTTATAATTCCTTTCTGTAGAATGGACGATAGTTTGCCAAGTCTGTTTCCTTTAATGTAGACAATAGCTTTTACAGGTGATTTAAAGCAGTTACTGCAAATATGTTCATTGAATAAATTAGAAAGTAAACCAAATAAAAGAGCATTAAGAACGTATCATTGCGAAATCCGAAGAGACTAACAGATACAGTATGTATACAATTATATTGAAAAAGTAGCACTTGTATTTTTCTCATTTTGACCTGTAACATCTAATAAATAGATGTTGGTGCCTCCTTGAGAAGCTGCACAAAGCTGATTATTCATCAGATGATTCTCTAAATGTGTGTCGAATGTTAGGCAAAGGAAATTTCTGCTGCTTATGAGCTGTGTGGACCCGGGGCTAGCAAGTTGGCTTCTTTGTGCCTCTGCTTTTTCATCTTTACAATGGCGATAACGATATTACCCATGGTGTTGGGAGACTTACATGAGGGACTAAATCTAACGCACTTAGTGGGATACCTGGCCTTTGTAAGTGCTTTATAAGAATTTGTTATTTTCCTAGTTGTTTTGATGTCGTTACTAACAAGAACGCTGTATGAGAATCATAGACAGTGATTGGATGAGTCAAAGTCTTGACACTGTGAGAGACCACATCACTGAAAAGGCCCTGGGGCTTACAAAACCACTAGTACCTGGATTCCTGTCCCAGCTCCGATTCAGCGCATGAATGATCCTGGGAGACACAGGCAAACTTTCAAAACCCAAGTTTTCGTCTATGAAAAACATACGGAGCTTAGTATAAAAGTTGCATCCATAGGGTAGTAAAAAAATGAGATGGCAATGTGATATCATTAAGTAATTTAAAAAATGATTCCATAAAGAGAACTGCCTTCACATCCTCTTAGAAACAGTGTCTGGCTTTAAGCAAATGATAGGGGAGCCCATATTAAATCTCATTCAGTGCTTTGCCTTAAGGCTGAGTACCCTGCATCCACAACAAATGGGATGTGTCTGATCTTTATATTTTTCAACTAAATAAAAGCAATATTTTCTGTTTATTTGTAAAATGTATAAGCAGGTGTAAAGTAATTCACTACCTGGCAAGTTTTAATTTGATGTTAGGGAAGAAAATACTTTAGCAGTACTGTATTTTCAGATTTTCAGTCTTCTCTCCTTAATTCCTTTGATCTTCACTTTTGTCTTCTTCATAACAATATTAACAGTGCTGCTTAATTCTGAGGTCCAACATGATTCCCAAAACAAACTTAGTGGGAGTAAGTTCAACTCTACTGGTGGGTGGATCTTTTTCCTCTTTTGTTGAAGAATTTAGTTATAGACCCCAAATAAAAGTATTTCCAAATAGAGTCGTACATTTTTTTTTTTTTTTTAAGTTTAACTGTCTTTAAATGAGACCAGAATCTTTGGAACTTTTGTTTACTGGTAAACTTCTAACAATGTTGAAGCATTTGTCATATTTCAAAATCTAGTCTTTATCTGAAACATCAAGGTAGATTTAGGTCTTGAAAGAGTTTTTATCTTATAAAAATAGCTTACCTCTTTCAACTTCATGTAAAGATGGCAGGCTAGGCTAAAGTGACAAAGAATGCCTTCTGGGGAACTTTGAATGAATAACTTTGAAGGAAACCTATTTTCACCAAAGACTTGTCCAGATTTAATTAGTTACGGGGCTTCAAGGCAGAGAGAAGAGGCCAGGAGCCTAAAGGGATTTTAGGAGTAAAGTGTCAAGGAGAAGTGAGGTCTCACATGGAGAAGGAAGTGTTGCTACTTTAAGGTTTAATAATTTTGTGACCCAGTGTCAAGTGTTGTGATTTCCAGTGACACGGGAGGTGAAAAAGGGAAACATTAACCAACCTGTACGTTGCTGGAGGTGATTCATACCCTTACTACCTTCTTCAGTACACTGGGTATAGTACCTTTCAAAACAGTAAATTTTAGAAGAATGTCATCTGCTCCATCAAAAGGGATAAAAAGTGGGGATATTGGTTCATAATCAGCACTCTCACACAAGAAGTGAATTAATCCTTTCCTGGTGAAGTGATGAAATGTGAACGGATATCGCATGCCACGTAGAAACCATAATTTTATAAAAGAGACACACACGTGCGCGCGCACACACACACGTGCATCCAGAATTTAGCAGAGCTAAAGATAACAATGATAGTACTAAAGTCTGTAATGCTTGTTTATTTCTGTTTGGAAACGTGCAGAAATTTTTATCTCATGCAGATATTACCAAAACCATAAATGTGCATTTGCTTTTAGTTGTTGTTGTTTTATTTTTAACATTGGATATTAACTTAGTCTAAGCATTATAGGTCAGTAGTTGGAACATAGTAGGCATATGATAGCACTAGCTTGGGCAAGTAACGTATCAAGTGAGGCAGAGAATTTACTGTGAAAAGCAGTAGTCAACACAAAACATATGGAGCGTGAGTCCGTATACATTTTTAATGTTATTATCTGTATCCATACACATTTGCACACACATAAATAACTGCATGGAGAAAGGTCCAGAACAGAACACACTATTGTCAACAGTTGGTTGAACTGGGGAATGGGAAGGAGCTTGAGGAGTGAATTTCCATTTTTATTATGTTTCTCTGTTACAGAATTTTAGTGACCGAAATAAATAAAATTTTAAATATGCAATTTTTAATAAAACAGTAACAACATAAAAAAGGCAATAATCTATGAGGTAGCTCAAAAATAAGAAGATAAAATAAGTTATCAGATGAATTAGAAGGAGGTAGTGCAATGGTGCTACAGAGCTTACATAATCAGAAAATATATACCAGAGCCATGAGATCTTGATATTGGCCTGGGATGTCTCCTTCCTGCCAATTAATAGCCATGCAGTCTTAGACAAGTCACTCAATCTGTCTGGGCCTTAGTTTCCTCTTCTATAAAATGAGATAGTTGAACCAAAACTCTATGTGGATATTTAATTATGTGACAAATTACTTCTCTGTAGCCACAAGCAATATCACCCATGTTTTCCCCATCCCACAGCTCTGGTATAGCCACCGAGCCAGCAAGACAGGGAACATAGAAATGAATTCTCTCAGCACTTTTCCCCATTTTTGTACCCCTGATCTCCCCCCACAGTCCTGAACACAGTTATGATGGAAGCATAGACTTCTCAACCAGAGGACTTCTAGAATGCTCTCTCTTTCTCAAAGCTCTGCTGCTTATGTGTATGGTGTATTCACACCTTGGATTTTTGTTTATACTCTACAGACTTACCTATCAACCTACCTACCTAACCACACTTACAAAAAAAACCAATAAATCATTCCGAAAGTGACAAGGACCAGCACCTGGTTCCCGACTCACAGAAGTGTTCCTTCCACCACCTCCTGATGGCTCCTCCAAGTAAGGGCCTGAAAGTAAACAAATTTTGAGAAGTGATAAAAGCCACTGGTGTTTGTGTGTAGGAAGATGATGAATGAGAAATCAAATTCTGAAATTGCATTTATAAATTACGTCCAGTTTTAAAAGAGGAAAACTACGGTGAGACAGAACTACTTTCTCCTCCCACAAGAAAGAATGTGGACTCGTAAGAGGACACTGATACAAAATCTAAAGCTTTATTTTTTACAAAGTAGGAGGATGAAGAGTGTTCACTTCTACGTTTGAAAAAATCTAGACACTTACAGTTTTAGGAATTTCTCTACCTACCTGTTCATCAGTTTACTTGACTAATATCATCTTTTGGTTCTGCTATATACCAAATATGACTGGGTGCTACAGATTCATGAAAGAATTACACATAATTGTATGTAAATAAGCTCTCTGTGTAGGGGGCACAGAAAAAGTCAGTGTGATCTATCATTGTGTGTTACATGCAATGATATAGCAATGCATATTGTGCAAGGTTAACACAGGGAGAAACAACACGCCCATGTTGAAAGGGTCTAGAATGACTTCCTGGAGAGGATAAAGCTTAAGGTGAACTTAGAAAGGATAGTTGTTTACTAGGCACAGGACAGAAAGGACACTTCAGGAAGACAGATCAGAGAGTAACTAGTACTCAAGGGTGTGTAGGAAAATGAGACAAGCTTAGTATTCACAACAGCAATACAACAATACAAATAGTTATCATATGTGAAGACCTTATATATGGTCAGCTCTATGCAAAATCATTCTTATTACCTTATTTCATGTACCCCTCACACTATCACACTATCATTGCTTTGCCTATACCCATTTGATAGACACAGAAACTGAGATTAGGTAAATGCCAAAAGTCGTACACATAGTAAAAAAGTGGTGCTGAGATTCAGATACAAGTCTGTGGGGTCCCAAAGTCTATTTTCATAGCAGTTACCCAATTCATAGTTATGAGAATCTGAAGTCTATGTGTTTTCCCCTGGATACAGAAAGCCCTGCGTCCATTTATTCAAAAATTATATATTCAGTTCCAATGACTGTAATAAGCACCAAGTGTACAAGGATGAATAAGAGTCCGTTAGTAGCTACAAAGTTAATTATAAAACTCAGTGTTAGAAATAAATATTTCTCCCCAGCAAAGCTGATGTTAGGGTTAGAGGAAAGGTAGGTTTTAAGCTGGCAGAAGTGGGAAAGACAGAGAAAATTTCCTGGAAATAATGATGGTTGAGTAGAGCTTAGAGGCTGAGGAGGAGCAGGTAAAATAGGAGAGGGGACTCACTGAAGCAGAAGGTGTAGAAACTGCATGTTGTATCCAGAGGACAGTAGATGGTTGGTGTTTTTTGGAATGTAGATGGCAAGGGATGGAGTACTGAGAAAGGAGGGTGGAATGGGAGGCACACATTAGATCATGGAGGGGCTTGTATACCATGTTGATGAGCTTGGATTTATCATATAGGAAATGAGTTTTAGGTTTTTAAACAGAGCAGTGACTTAGATCTCACCTTTCAGTGATAGGCCAAGGATACCAACTATGAGACTTTGAAAACGTTCTAGCAAGAAATGGTGATGACAGTGGAATCAGAAACAGAAAAAGAGAGATGAAAGAAACATGTGGTCCATAAACTTAGTTCGACTTGTTGATTGTTTTTATGTTGGTGGTGAGAAAGAGGGAAGAGTCAAAGATAATTCTTAGTTTTGTAGCTTGGGAGAATCCTAGAAAAGAGAGATTTCCTAATTTTTTTTAATGTTTATTTCTGAGAGATAGACAGAGACAGAGCGCAACTGGATGGGCAGAGAGAGAGGGAGACAGAATCTGAAGCAGGTTCCAGGCTCTGAACTGTCAGCACAGAGCCTGACGCGGGGCTCAAACTCACGAATCATTAGATCATGACCTGAGCCAAAGTTGGATGCTTAAGCAAATGAGCCACCCAGGCTCTCCGAGATTTCCTAACTTTGAAGTTTCCTATATTCAAGAACTTCATTATGAATCTATGGAGTACTGTATATATTCAGTGTACTATTAATTAATTACTTCACTAAAATTAAGGGATAATTTCTTCATTCCAAAGTCGCTAAAAAGAATTTCTAATTTGCATGTGAAATCTTAGATTATCATTTTTAATGGTTATGTTTTAAAAATATAACTTATGTGTTCTTATCAGCAATCATTTTTATTTTAGGTCTTAATTTTATGGCTGAATAATGTACGCATATTGCCATTGATTTTATTTTCATAGTTTCCAATATTTTGAATTTAATTCTTATTCTTTTTTTTCTTAAGTTTATTTATTTTGAGGGAGAGAATGTGTGTGAACAGGAGAGGGACAGAGAGAAAAGGAGAGAGGATCCTAAGCATGCTCCATGCTGTCCTTGCAGAGCCAGATGGGGGACTCCATCTCACAAACTGTGAGATCATCACCTGTGCTGGAATCAAGAGTCAAAGGCTTAACCAACTGAGCCACCAAGGTGCCCCTGTTTAAGTCTTATTCTTAATTTGGTGACATTTGTCTTCTTTGCTGTCTCAGCCTGACACTCTGATATGGGAATTTCAAATACTTACCAAATATTTTGGTATGTATGAAACAAAATGAGTACACTTTCAAAATTCCTGGAAGTTGCATTATGGGTGGTTAGGTCCTTTGCTCTATCATTTTTCATATACTTGAAAATATCCATCATAGTTAAAAGACGTGTACAGATTTTTTGATAAGTGTATAAGAAATAGATTACATTCAGATCAACTGAATTATCATAATACTTTACTGTAGAGAGGTAATTAATATTTTTCATAGTTCTTGAAGCAAGGATCAATTTTTAGATGTATTCACTTCAATTGAGTAAAATTTTAGAGCCTACTAGACATATGGTGGAGCTGGGCTATAGAAAGGATTGCAGAAATGACTGGGACTCTCCAATTGTATTAAACGAGTTTTACAGTGAACAGTAAGGAACAGTTATCTCTGGAAGGACTAAGAATAGACCTTTCACTGGTATCAAGATAGGCAGGGAAGAGTCAGTAGGGACTAAGAAATCATGTGCACAGCAATACATCCATGTGGGGAAAAAAAAATTGAAAACCTACCTTAATGTGGAATATGATATCACCAATTTTAGCTGTGGTGGAATGGTGGTAAATAAGCTGAAAATTGAATAAATCTTTGGACTTTTTCTGTTGGACACAATGTTTCCAGCAGAAGCTATTATGATTCTACCTTCCATTTAGTTGTGGTATAGCTGGAATTGAGAGAGGAATGTCAGGAGCAAGTCCAGAGAAAGGCAAGTCAGTAGTATTACCTTTGTAATAATTCATATGAAAATAGGAAGAACTTCAATTTGAGCAGTGATTGTGAAAAGGAGAATAAGGATAATAAGGATTAATGGTAAGAGATACAATATAGAGTTGATATTCATTGTACATGTAGATGAGTTGGACTTGATAGGGAGACAGAATGCCAAATTTCCAACTATAAGAATGATATTATAGTCAGAAATAAGGAGTGGAGTCAAAAAGAGAAGCTGCTTTTAGAGGGAAGATGTTTATCTGATGTTGATGCTGGGGATGGAGCGTTGAACAAAATAGATAGATAGAGAGGGAGTCACAGACTGAAAGAGACTCCAGGCCCTGAGCTAGCTGTCAGCACAGAGCCCGACGCGGGGCTTGAACCCACGAACCGCGAGATCATGACCTAAGCGAAAGTCGGACGCTTAACCGAATAAGCCACCCAGGCGCCCCGAGAATGATGTGTTCTTGAAGAGGTTGAGATTGGGTGGTCGAGAATCTCTTTCTCTGGGAGACAAGGTTGAGCTGAAAACTAAATGGCAGGAAGGAGAGAGAGCTTTTTTAGAAAGAAATGAAAAGCTTGTGCAAATGTCCTAGGGTAGGACTGAGTTTGATGTGTTCAGAGACACAAGTACCAGAGTCTCTGTCTCGAGAACGGTGAGGAAAAGACATGAGGGTAAGAAATGAGACATAGAGGCCACCAGCAGTCAGTTCACGTGGGTCCTCGTTGGCCTTGGCAAAGCATCTGATTTCATTCTTGGTCAATGCAAAGGCATCAAAGGATTTTAAGAAGCAAGGGGGTGGAGTGGAAGATTGTGCTTGTGACATGATCTGATCATTGAAGCCAGAGTTGAGGATGAGATGCCCAAGGAAGAGACTGAAGGAGAGAAACTTGGTAACTTTCTGACTGCACTCAAATAGCAAAGTAGAAAGAGAAAGGTCAAAGAGGTAGGATGGGAAGCAATCTAGTACTAATGCGCTGTCCCCAAAAGAGGAGAAAGTTTCAGAAAGGAGGGAGTTGTGTAATGAAGTCAAACACCAAAAGAGGCCAGAAAGTTGAAGAGGCACAATAATTAGATATATCATTTTCCACACACAAAATGTTTTAGATTCAGCTTTGATTATTTAGTGAGGGAATATACTTAGCCCAAGGCTCTTATACCTTATGATACATGACATAAATACTTGCATAGAAGTTAGATATAATTTTTTTTAATGTGGGGACTGGATCTGTACTTACAAATGCAAAGGGACCACCTTTTAAATCTGTATATTTCTGTTGTATTTTGTGTAAGGACTTCTTCCCATTATTTCTGTGGATAGAGTAATTCCTATATACTTCTATCTTATCATATAAGAACTTCTTTTGGGATAATCCAAATGGAAAGGAAATAACAACCCCAAACCCCTGTGTCCATACCAGGCACTGGACTAAGTATCAGTTGTGCAGAAATGAATTAAGATAAGTACTGTTCCTAAAGCCCTGCCCTTGCTTTCTAGTGGGGAGGAAATAATAAACAAGAAGAGTAGAGAGCAATGGGAAATGATATCAGGGGCTGAGGTCCAGGATTTGGAGGTGAGAGGGATGTCTGATGTCCGAAGATTGAAGAAGAGTTATGAAAACACGGCAGTGTTGTGGGAAGCATGATGGCCAGTTTGATGTGTCAACTCAGCAAGGCTATGGCCCCTGGTTATTCAATCAAGCACTCACCTAGGTGTTGCATGCCCACCCTTCCTTCCTCCCTCCCTCCCTCCCTCTCTCCCTCTTTCCCCCCTTCCTTCCTTCCTTCCCCAAAAGTGTCATCCTTCTATGCAGACTGGCCAAAAATATTTGCTTTACTTGCTTATCCAGCTAATGGATGCCGTTCTAATTTAATAAAGACAAATATGCTCCTTATTTTTATTGGAGAAACACTTTTCTTTTAGAAGGATTATATCATAAATAATTACCTAACCATTCCTCAGTTGATGGTTAGTTGTTTTCATTCAAATAGTTCTCATCAAATAGTTAATTCCAGCTGCCTTTTGTTGAAATAGTTTATGTATTTAAAAAAATTTTTAAACATTTATTCATTTTTGAGAGACAGAGCATGGACAGGGGGAGAGACAGAAAGAGAGAGAGGGAGACACAGAATTCAAAGCAGGCTCCAGGCTCTGAGCTGTCAGCACAGAGCCCAACAAGGGGCTCAAACCCACGAACTGCAAGATCATGACCTGAGCCACAGTCAGATGCTTAACCAACTGAGCCACCCAGCCACTCCTCATTATTTTTTAATAAACAGTGCTGCAGTGAACATCTTTGTGTATGTGTGTATTATATATACATGCGCACGCGTGCTTGCGCACACACACACACACACACACACACACAAATGCCATTATGTCTGTAAAATGTAAAGTTCCAAGAAATGGGATAACCTACTTGGAGGTGTGCAGAGATTAAGTTTTTATTTATATCGTCAAATTTTCCCTACTGAGATGCAAATTTACACTATAGCCAGTATATGTAAACGCACATTTCCTCAACTCCTCATCAGTCATTTAATGTATTTTAGCTAATCTGATAAGCAGATTATCACTTTATCACCTGGTTTTACATTGTGTTAATTAAATTATTTAAGGAAGAGAGTAAATGTATTTTGGAAAGAATTTTCTATAAGTGTGGTATAGCCTATATGTCAGAAGTAAAGACTGTAGGCAGGAAAACACTTAGGAGGATTTTACGTTAGTAAAATTCAGAGATTATAAAGGCTTAAACTGGGGCAGAAGGAGATGCGTCTTTCACAGGTAAGTGTGTCGCCAATAGCATGTCGACTTCATGTCATCGTTAATCATGTATAAGCATGATTGTGAAAGTATTTCTTTAAAAGAAGAAAGAAAAGTTTTTTCCTTTTGGAGTTAGAATCCTGCAGTACCTCCAAATTGTATAATACATTTAAGGCCTTATATATTCAGCTACTTAAATTTAAATGACGAGTCCATTAATATGTTCCTTGAAGTATAGACCGTAGTCTTTGTCTTCCAAAGGATATTTTAATCAAAATATTAAAAATAAACTAGAGTCTCATTCAGATAGTTAATTTCAGCTGCCTTTTGTTGTAATATATCATGAATTATCTCTCTGATGGATGGGCAGCCAAATGCAGATAAAATTAGCTTTGCAGTCATTCATTTTAAATTGCTCTTGAATCATTTGGAAGTAAATTCCATTTCAGAAGAATACGCTTCAGGTCTCAGACAAAGAGATAATAGTCCTATATTTTATGATATAAGCAATAATAGTTTAAGTCTTATGATTCAGAAATATAGAAACTTATGTATTAAGTTGATGAAAATTAAGGCTTGATATATAGCAATAAAACCAGCAACCTAAGCTTCCTAGATTGATGTTCATAGCATAATATTTTCCTGTCAAGATTTAGGTGGAATGAAAGTCTATAAAAATAATACATGGTACAAAGCCTTCTCTTCTTGTGTATAAATGAAAAAATAAAGGCTATATGAGATAACAGAGAAGGAAATATTGAGATTTACCTGATACCAAGATAAAAATGGCGATATCATTATTGAGTAATGATAGAGAGTGAAAAATTAAGTCAAGTGTTAGAGAAGGGTAAAATGAATAATAATCTTACATCTAAGTGAAAATGGCAATTACAGCTTTAAGGTACTAGCGAATCCAATGTACAGAATAAAAACAATTTTGGAAATTTTATTTTGTTAATTTGAATAAGCTACATGCAGAAAACTTGTTTAGCAATTTCATTAATCAAGTCATATGGCCCAAATAGCATAATGCTGTCAATATCAGCAACTGGGGTGTGTTTTATACAACATATAATAATTTGGGATAACTGTGGCATGTCGCCAGAAAGAAGTTCATTGTCTGAAGTCGCTTTTCACAAATTGAGTTCCCATTATCTCCCTGAAGACTTCAGGGCTCTTTGGATATTTATATTAAAAAATAAAGTAGAAATAGGATGCACTCCCTGATCTCCCTGCTGAAAAAACAAATCATTCTTTTATAGCTTCCAGTTTTGTAGCATGACCTAAATAGTATCAGAAACCTGGTTTATTTGTATAGTGAAATGAATTGCATGTCAGCAACTGATCTCAGTAAACAGTCTACCAACTCAAGGTAGAATCTCAAACCTTGTTATCCCTGTGTATTAAATTTTGAAATCTCAAACTTTATTATTCTCTTGTATTAAACAGTCTTCTAGTGCCCTCGGAGATTTAGCTTCAGTGTGGCAAGGATTTTACTTGTTTTGGGTCAGGCCTATGAATAGGCTCTGGAGTACATCCAAAGGAAAAGCCATGAACAAATATAGTTGCATACTTCCCTTGCACACCACTGCAAACACATTTGCTTGCAGACTTGTTTGGAGACTGGGTTCCTGTCTCTGGAAAGCCATGATTCTTCTAGAAAACATCTGATTATCGTAAGAAACTAGAAAATAGCAAATGAGTTCTAAAACAAATATCCACTAATAAAGAGATAAGCTTAATTCTCAAATTTTCTATGAGGTGGAGTGCTCAGTGAACTGACATTTGTAGACAAGACCAACTTTATGGGTATGTGACCTGTGCTGTCACACAGGACACTTGGTTGAATACTCATCTGTCACCGTTTCAGAATTCTTAATGAATTTTTAATGAGGAGCCCCAAGTTTCCATTCTCCTATAGGCTGCACAAATTTTGTAGCCTGTCTTGTTTGTAGATCTCACTATTGTTACAACCTCTTATAGTGTAGATTAATTTGAGGCAGGGTAAACTCTAAAATACCTTGTGAATCTGGGGTTCCTGGGTGGCTCTGTGGGTTAATTGTCTGACTTCGGCTCAGGTCATGATCTTGCATCTGTGAGTTTGAGCCCTGCATCAGGCTCTGTGCTGATGGTTCAGAGTCTTGAGCATGCTTTGGATTCTGTGTGTCTCTCCCTCTCTCCCCTTACCCCACTTCCTCTCTCTCTCTCTCTTTCTTAAAAATAAATAAAACATTAAAAATATACCTTGTGAATCTTTTCTGAATGATCACAGTTGCCATTTGTACAGTCTTTATGCTTTTATAAGATTTTTATTGACCCCTTACAATGTGCCTGGCACTATGCTAGGCTTAATGGAAAATAAAAATTAAAATGATAATAACCCCTGCTTTCAAAACAGCTCTCACTCTCGTGTTAAGCATTTGTTATATATCTCTGGTATATATCTCTGTTATATATCTCAATTTTGAAAATTGATAATAATTACATAAAACTGGTGGCCAAAACTGAAAAGTAGATTTCTCCATATGTGTGCAAGGCAAATGCATACATGGTCCAGAGGAGTAAGTGTTCATGAAGAGGTATTTGTATATGTTCATTTACCAATGATCATTTTTCCTTATAAAATACACATGGTATTTAGAGACGATCACTTTTCCCTTGGAAAATACACGTGGTATTTGGAGATGGTCATTTTTCCTTATTAAATACACATGATATTTGGAAATTATTACTTTTTTTCCTTATAAAATACTCATGGCATTTGAAGATTGTCATTTTTTCCTTGTTAAACACATATAGATGTAACCATGCTGTATATTTAAATACTCAGAAGTTTTCCTCTATTATTTTGGTTGAATAAAATTGGCTCTCTTATTTGATTTTCAAAACTTACTCCAGAAGAAAAACTTAAAAAGAGATTTCATGAAAAGACAATTTCTGAAATTAATCCTCATCCTTAGCATTTTTGCCTGAACCAAACAAAGTATTATCTTAGCATTCTTAACCCAGCAGTAGAGAAGTTGTTATCTGCCAGTTTCCATGGTTGGGCATGGTATCCAGGCCACTTGCTGCAAATGCAGAAGAGGAGAATTTCCCAGCAGCTTGTGAGCCTACAGATAATCAGTCCATTCCCATTTTGTCAAATCTACTCCATTATATATATCTTACTGACTCAGAGTTTTAAAAAATTATCTTCAGAAATGCCATTCTTATCCCCAGAATTGAGCACTAGGAGTAATGGGCCATATTGCCTGATGTGAATTTATCTAGGCATAGACTTAAACACTGTATGTGTATTATAAGAAATAGTAACAACCTCATATGATACCCTGGTTAAGGCATCTCCCTAGGTCAATTTTTTAAAATTTTTTAATGTTTTATTTATTTTCGAGAGAGAGAGAGAGAGAGAGAGAGAGAGAGAGAGAGAGAGAGAGAGAGAGAGAGACAGCATGAGCAGGGGAGGGTCAGAGAGAGAGGGAGACACAGAATCTGAAGCAGGCTCCAGGTTCTGAGCTGTCAGCACAGAGCCTGATGCGGGGCTCGAACCCACGAACCATGAGATCATGACCTGAGCCGAAGTCGGACGCCCAACCGACTTAGCCATGCAGGTGCCCATCCCTAGGTTAAATTTAAGAGTTAAGGTTTATGTGGAAAGTAGAGTGATATGTAAAAGAAACACTGAATTTAGCCATAATGAAAATGTTTCAAATGACGGAAATATTTCCTCTTGTTATAAAATACAGTGAGTGTTATTTAACAAACATGAAACTTCAAGCCAAGTCATGGAATTATTTCTCTTTACTAGTAGTGATCCTCTTGTCTTAAAACTCAAAATTAGGGAAATACAGAATTAGTTTGTACATTTTTTAAATATGTCATTACTATTTTTTTCCAGCACTTCACAGAGCCCCTTTTGAGTGGAAAACATATGTGTGACTTTCTCAACTTCCATTAGTCTTCCTGGTAGTTTACAATAAAATAATCAGAAGGAAGAAATACATGCTTTTGGCAAGGAAGGGTAATCAATTTTTAGTGCCTATCTTTCTGTAGGATGTGAATGTGTAAGTACTTTGCTACATGATTGAATAAGGTAAGGTAGTAAACAGTCATCAGATATTTTGCAACATTATTCCTTCTAAAGGAATAAATCTCACTTTCTAAAACAATGACTGAATGACCAGCTTTGTATTTTGCAAACCTAAATGAAAATATTGCTCTAAAATACATACACATTTTTGCATGTGTATGGTTTTTTTACTATGTTTGTATGTGTATACAATTTTTTTTTACTATTGGTGTATATATCTTTTATTCACCAATAGTAAAAAAAAAATTGAATTGATCCTCTGCCTTCACGAGTAATAATTAAAAAGAACAGTTAACATTTTACAGAATTTGAGTTTGAGATTTTATGGCACTGTATTGATTATCAGAACTGTCCATCATCACGTTTAACAATAAGAGCATGGGGGGGGGGTAAAAAACAAAATAAGAGAGTAAGGCCTTCAAGACATCAGCTTTCTGTTGAAGGTTCTGTCAATACCTCAGTTCCCTCTTCCTTTGCCTGTCTGAACTGTGTTTATTTAAGCCATCTTGAGTGTTCTTGCATATGGATTAAAGAAGCTGAAATGGATGGAAACAAGGTTATTCTTTAGTTAACTGACAGTTTGGATCCTTGATGTTCAACAATGGAAAATCCAGAAATGATGTCCTGGCAGAAGAAAGCACATGAAGGCAGTAAAGTGAGAAAGAAAGCTAGCTGTAGGAGGTATCATTTACATCCCCGTGTCAGAAATGTAAAACTGGGGAGAGCTTTGAAAGCTAGTTGTGTCTGTGACGCAAACGAAGCCAGTTTTTACCACAGAACATGTTGGCAGAGATCAAGCATGGTTACTATCTGACGGCTACCCATGACCTAGATGAGAAAAGGGCCAGGCCAGGTTTCTTAGCAGACAGATGTCCATTTTACTAATGGCCTTTGCCAGAATGGGGCAACACCCATTAAATGGGGTGTTATCACCCAAGAATAAGTGATAAAGTAAGTTTCAAGATGACATATGAGCAGCCATTGAATATATGTACTTTCAAAAACTTTTGATTTTAAAGGACACCTGGGTGGCTCAGTCAATTGAGCATCTGACTTCAGCTCAGGTTATGATCTCACAGTCATGAGTTTGAGCGCTGTGTCAGGCTCTGTGCTGACAGCTCAAAGCCTGGAACCTGCTTTGGATTCTGTGTCTCTCTCTTTCTCTGCCCCCTCCCTCCCCAACCCCACAAATAATTAAACATTACAAGAAAATTCTTTAAAAAACTTTTAATTTCGACCTCACAGTTTTAACCTTACATATTCTCTTGGAGTGCTTGATCAACTTACAGAATTAATAGTTTTTCTCTCCACTCTGTCACAGGAAGAAAAATATCACATCTGACTTATTTTCAGTGTATTTGAAAGACTCTTTTTACCTTGACTTATGTGAAATATGATAATAGGGTTTTAAGTGCACTTTTGTTATTTTTCTATTTTTATTTGGAATCATACAGAACCCAAGTTATGAAAAACATACCTCAAAGTGGGCAAATATCTTAGGTGGTTTTGGGGTTTTGTTTCTTCAGTGGTGTTGAAAAAGCAGGGTGGAAGCAATATAGTTGACAATTTTCTGTGCTTTAAAAAATGAGACTATTGACTATTATTCTTCAGGATAATACTCAGTAATATTTTAATGAGGACAGCTTTTACTAGTCATGTAATACATCTGATATTGGAGGTATAGTTTCTATATAAGACCAAACAGAATTGCTAGACTCTAGCTCTACTATCAGTCTACTACTGGCTGATTTCTGGAGCTGAGAATAATCTTGAATTCAATATATATTTTGGTTGAATGAATGAATTCATTTGAATGAATATGTCATGCAGTGGTATCTTTGAATCTGAACTTAAAGATCGTTAATTCAGGTTCCTAGTATTCCTTCTCAGCTCCTTGCAAAGATTTTGCTTACTTACGAGCCTTACATTTTTCAATGTTTCAAAAGAAACAAATGTTTTTTTTTTAAATTTTTCAATGTTTATATTTAACAGAGAGAGAGACAGAGAGCGAGAGCGCGCACACAGGAGCATGCAGGGGAGAGGCAGAGAGAGAGGGAGACTGAATCTGAACCAGGCTCCAGGCTCCAACCTGTCGGCACGGAGCTGGACGCGGGGCTTGGACTAATGAGACATAAGATCATGACCTGAGCTGAAGTTAGACGCCTAACCACCTGAGCTACCCAGGGGCCCCCAAACAATTTTTTCTAATGAAATTGCTTCTGGTTTTGTCAGCTTTCAAAGGAAACACTCTGTAATGGGAGGTGTAGTACTGTATTGGGAAGATCACAGGTTTTGAGTGAGGCAAACCTGGGCAGAATAGAAATAGTTCTGCTATTTACTAACTACCTGCATGCTCAGGGCACGCTAGTTACCTTTCCTGATGTTGAGTTTTTCCATGTGTAAAAATTAGAATAATAATCTAAATCATTAATTGAAGAACCAGTTATACTACCTGATGTGTAGCAGGCACTCAGGTACTTAATAAGTCATTTATGAGTCATTATTTTTAAATGAATAGCAAGTAAATGGCAAGTGGCTACGATGATTTGAATGTTTTCCACTTTCTTCTTGTTTTACCAGATGATGACTTTTTTCATGAACTCCCAGAAACCTTTCCATCCGATCCACCTGAACCTCTACCACATTTTCTTATTGAGCCTGAAGAAGCTTATATTGTGAAGAATAAGCCTGTGAACCTGTATTGTAAAGCCAGCCCCGCCACCCAGATCTACTTCAAGTGCAATAGTGAGTGGGTTCATCAGAAGGACCACATAGTAGATGAGAGAGTAGACGAAACCTCTGGTGAGTTTTCTACTACATTTGTACCACCATTCAGGATGCACTCACTAACTACTTGGGCATGTTCTCATACTGTTCTTTGAATTGTGAGAATGAAAATGGAGTTACTATCTTTTGGCAAAAGTTTTGAATCAGTTTGGGTGGGATTTGGTGGTCTTGTTCCATAAACTGCAAAGCAAAGGGGATGAATACATCTTGACTTGATGCCTGATGGGCATAGTTCAGCCTTAAAAACATAAATGAGGAAAATAAATAGACTGGATGAATGCAAATGCCCTAGTAAAAGATGAGTTTCACTTATGTGTCAATTTTGGGTCATGTCTAAATATCTCGGGATTGGGGAACATGTTCGACTAAGGATAAGTTTTTAATTTTTGTTTACATGACCATCAAGTCTTAATTCACATGCATAATTTCCCTTTATATTTTTAAATAATTTGCAAATGTTGCAGCTTTAAAGTATCCTGTATCCTTAACTTACATCTAAAAATAAATCCTCAGTCAGTTAAGGATCCGATTCTTGATTTGAGCTCAGGTCATGATTCCAGGGTTGTGGGATCCAGCCCTGCACTGGGCTCACTGCTGAGTGTGGAGCCTGCTTAAGATTTTCTCTCCCTCCGCTCGTCTCCTCTGCTCATGCTTGCCCTCTCTCTCTCTAAAATACATACACATACATGCATACATACATACATAGAAATAAATCCTAATGATCTAACTCTTAGCTAAAGTTAAATTGAAAGTGATTGAGAATAGTGATAGTGTGGGGTCCAGGAAGAAGCGAAGTGGTGAGGATAGCCACCATCTGGGTGAGTCTTGATACCTTTGTTCTTGGCATGGTGAAAACACCTGACTTTACTGCTCTGTAAATGTTATCCATAACAGTAAAACACTAAAGGCATAGAGACGATAAAGGAGATTCTAATAACCTGTGGGATTTAGATTACCTAAAAAGGAAACTTTCTTGATAGCAATTTTTTACTCCACCATGGGTGACTTAAGATAGCTGTAGAATCTCCTAGAGTTATTTTAAATTGGAAAGATGTCTATCTTTGTATAGTGGTTTAAGTGCTTTTGATCTCTAGCAGTGAGAAGCAATTTGAACTTTCCGATCCATTCTAGATCTACGATTTTAAAATATTAAGATAGGCATTTTAAATATTAAAAATTCGCTGATCAACATTTCCAAGCTAAATAGTGATAGATATTACAAAAGTGAAAACATTTAGATATCTTATATTCTTTCATAAATATCTCTACATACCAAAATAGATACATGTTTTCAAAATCCAAATTGTAATGGATTCCTGTTTGTATCCAAATATCAGATTAACCAAGGGCAAGCAGAGACCAGCCTTTGAAGGAGATCTCTGTTTGCCATCTCTAACAACACGAAGGGCATATTGAGCTGATGGGACATAAAGAAATGGAACAGACTGTGAGAGGACAGAGAAAAGGCATCTTTTAGAAAAGCAGGTTGTGCGTATACCGATATAACACAAATGGTCTTAGAAAATCAGGTGGCGGCTCCACATAACTGTTTGTCAATTTGTGAATCAATATGCTTGCCACATGCCATCTGATGGCTGTAGAAATAACTGGGTATCCGACTGTATGGTAGCTTACTTCAGGGAATTGTCCCACCTCTCTTTCTAATTACTCAGAAAATAACTCCACCAGATGTCTACAAAATCTCAAGTGAATTAGTTTTATTTGTTGCAGCTCATTTACTTGTAAAGATTTCAAACACACAAGTTTGAATGGTAAGAGGAAAAAGAAAGACATCACAAAAGCTGAGATGAAAGTCACAGACCTGTTCAGGCTTGTCTTTACTAAATTAATGAAAATGACTCTATAGGAATAGGAATAGGAATAAAACCAAAACTGCTTTCTGATATTGAGCTCCTGTGCCAGCTTCATGCTGTGATGGTGATGTATATGTGGGCGTGTGTGGATATATATACTTTACTAAGACATTTCCCTTCTTAAAACATTATGTTTGTTGTTATTTTCACATAAAATTAATATTGCATATACCAATTATTAGAATATCTTCTAAAGCAGTTTATAAATGGAAATATGTGGCATATTTTCATTCAAATTCAGGTCAGGGCACATGAGAGCTAAAGGCAAAACTGGCAGCTGTGGGGGGCACCTGGGTGGCTCAGCCAGTTAAGCGACCGACTTTAGCTCCGGTCATGATCTCGTGGTTCATGGGTTGGAGCCCTGTGTCGGGCTCTGTGCTGACAGCCGAGAGCCTGGAGGCTTCTTCAGATTCTGAGTCTCCCTCTCTCTCTGCCCCTCCCATGCGGGTGCTCTGTCTCTCTCATGAGCTCAAAAATAAATAAACATTTAAATAATTAAAAACAAAGAACTGGCAGCTGCAAGACTTACACAGATCTCAGGCTGACAGTTGGAATGAAATACCATAGACCTTGTTGTCTTTCATGTTCATCCAGAAACTTACAAGAAATCCAGCATCCAGGCAGTGTATTACCTTTAAAGTTAGGAAAAGGACAAAGTCACCCCCAGACAGTGGTATTATTTGGCATGTTCTTAACATATGAACCTATGTAATTAGACAAGACAAATAATTGAAAAATATAAAAATTGTAGAGAAAATGGGAATGTCATTTTTTGACAAATCATCTGATTTTGCATGTCTGGAAAACATACATTTTTTAAATTAAAAAAATGAAAAAAATCAAGAGTATACAGAAAAGTAGCAGATAAAAGATTCATATATAACCCTTCAACTTTTCTTAGTACAGATGACCAGTTTAAATTATAATGATATAAAAGATAACAGTTAAAATAACAACATAAAAGAAGTATGTGTGTGTAAAGCTAACAAAAATTTGAAGGTTTTTAGAAAGAAAGACTTTAAATTCTACTCTGGGTAAGAAAAATACAATGATTAAATAAATGGAAAGACTTTTCTTGTTCTTGGATAGAAAGGAAATATTTTTAAAATGTTTGCAATTTCTAAATGAATCGTAAGGTCACCAACATTGTATGAAAATTTGTAAAAATGGCTGGAAGAGTTCTAAAATAGTAGTATAATGAGGGAACCCTAGCTCTTTGTAAATATATTATAAAATTAAAGAAAATAAGAGTTTGATATGAGCAGAAAATAAGACATACAAATTAATAGTTTAAAATAGAGACCAAAAGGGGCGCCTCGGTGGCTCAGTTGGTTAAGTGTCTGACTTCAGCTCAGGTCATGATCTCACAGTTCATGAGTTTGAGCCTCACATCGGGCTCTGTGCTGACAGCTTGGAGCCTGGAGCCTGTTTCTGGTTCTGTCTCTTCCTCTTTCTGTGTTTCTCCCCCACTCAAACTGTCTTCTCTCTCTCAAAAATAAAGATTTTTTTAAATTTAATCAAATAGAGACCAGAAAATAGTCAGTTAAGGCAGTTTACAATGTATTAAGATGTATCACAATGTAGGTAGTTGGCAACTGAATGAATGAATGAATCTTGGATTTTATCTCATTTTTAGAATAAAATAAGTTTTTGATGTTAGGGCTTAATGTCACAATCATTATCACCATCACCACTACCATCATCATCATCACTAACATCACTAGGAAAAAATTTTGGCAGTTGGTTGGATGATTGGTTGGTTGGTTGGTTAGTTTCAGTGGTGGGCAAAAGCCTTTTTAAAAAAGACAAAACTAAGAAGTCTTATAAGAAAGCATTCTTATTTTGAATATCCAAAGCAAGAAAACCACAAAGCTGAGGAACACACACACACACACACACACACACACACTTGATTATTTCTGTGAATATATATTAATCAAAGAGCTAATTTAATTAATATATTACTAGTTCTTAAAGCATATTTAAGAAAACGATCAGCAACCCAACAGAAAATTGAGGAGAGGTAAAACATGAGATTATAGGAAAGGAAATGCAAATTGGTAAATAAGCATCTAAGATGTTGTCAGGATCAAAACAGTTAGTATAGGGGCACCTGGGCGGCNAAAAAAAACAGTATACAGGGTTGATGAAGGAATGGGATTGGGAATTAATGAGGTTGCAAATTGGTGCATTCTTTTGGATGGTACCAGGTCAATTTGAAAATACCTACCAATATTTAAATGTATATACCCTTTTGCTTGGTAATTACACATTTAGGATCAAAAAATAAACTTCCAAATGAGCACAAAGACTGAAATGCAGGTCATTCATTGCACCCCTATTGCAGAGGCATACTGAGTACTGTGCATCCCTATATGGAGACTGTGATGTTTTATAAAATAATGAGCTCTCCCCATATGTGAAGCTGTAGAAAAATCTCTCACATAAAATTTGAAGTGAAAACCAGAGTACAGAATACTACATGTAATATGTCCTTATTATGTAAAGGATGCACATATATTTGTCTATGCATTGGCATGTTTTGGAGAAATATATGATAAGCAGTTGACAGCTCAAAATCTGGGATGATAGATTTCTTTTATAGTTTGGTTTTTTTTCAGTCTTGTGAATGTGTTATTTTCATAATAAATAATGAAACCTGAAAAAAAGTCCAAACCATTTTACTGCATCTCTTTGCCTGTTATCATAAATCTCCAATCTGTACAGTATTGTGGGAAAATTTGTAGGCTTCTTATATTAGAGCTCTTTGCTTTCCTGTGAGGTCAGAAGCATTATAAATGGAATTGAAACCAAAATGCTTGGCTTGGGGGACTTTTTTACCTGAAGTTGGATTTACCTGCAACTTTGGTTCTCAAGTCTTCACTTAATGTAGCCTGACTATAGACTTATTGGGGTTTAGTGGTTCTTAATAGCGAGAAATGTTAGAATACATCAAGTCTTGAAATACATTACAAATCAGAGAAATGTCTTGGCATTTAAAAGATCAAATTGGTTCTCAGACAACATAAGAGAGAGAGAAGTCTGCACATGAGTTTATTTTTCATAGATAACTCTGCTTTAGGATAAGAATATTTGGAAGCATGTTTAATGCAATCAGATACATTGCCTTCCAACTAAGAAAAATCAACCACATTCAATAAAATCCCCATCGAAGGTAACTTCACATTGAGAAACTACAAAACAATAACACTGAAAAAAAGAACAAAATTAATAGTCTTTCTTTTAAATTATGAAGGCGTTAAATAGACTCTCCAGGTCTGAGACATGAAGCACACAATTATTTGTACTCGCTGAGCAAGGCTACCCCACTGATGATAAAATGGACTGATTAAAGATTATTTATTATAGTTAATCTTTCCCTTCCTTCATTTAAACCACATTTGCATTTCTTGCAAATATGTGATATAAGAAACAGAAAAGTGGAAAGCAGTATATGTTAGGTGGTTTAGAACATTTCAGTAGTCAGAGCCCTTGATTAGTAATAAGTATCTGTTCTATCAGAATTCCATAGAAATTTTGATCTGCTCAAAATTGTATGGTTACATTTTTAAGAAAAACCCAGGCTTGGCTGCTTTCTATTTACTTGAAGCCTTTTCAACCCTTGTTTCCATGGTACCTAAGATTTACCCTCGAAAAGCAAATATTTTTCTCCTCTACAAAAAAGCAGGGGAGTTTAGAAAACCTTGGTTAGTTTGAAATTTTAATAATCCCCAAGATTTTCACATTTTTTAAATTATTCTCACATTAGCATAATATTATCAGCAGGACTATCACAACAACGATAAAAAATTTCCAAGCTTTATATTGAACACCTTGCATGTATTCTATCATTTAAGTATCACAACAGTCTTACAAGATAATTTGTAGGCTTCTTCTGTAAATGGGAATACTGAGGTTCAGCAAGATAAAGAAACCTACAAGCCCCAAATCACGTAGCTAGGAGACGGCAGAGCAAGGATATAAACCCAGAGCTGTCTGATTCCAAACCCTTTGCTCTTGTTCCTGTGCCCAAAAGCATCTCCCAAATTTCTGCCATAACTACCAAACACAGAACAGTTTGCCTAAAAAAGATCTATGACTACATTTTTTCATTTTCTTGAAAAAAGAAAGTCCAGTTCACAACGTCAGCTAAACATTTATCTTCCATGCTTCCTCCTACCTTCCTTGCCTGTGTCAGATTTTCTGTATCTGAGCCCTTTCTCATTCCGTAGTGAAATAACTTGAACTGGTGCTTGGGATTTGATTCTTTTTATTCTTGAAGGTCTTCAATATTTTGCAAATTAGCAAAAGGGAGAGTCTTAACAGAAAAAAAAGAAACTGATGAAGGGCGCTAATTTAAGTGAATTTGCCTTTGCTCCAAAAGGAGCTTTTACAAATATGCTCTGCTCATTCAGGTCCCCATCTGTTGCAAAAGTGGCACAATTGAATGTTTTTTTCTCCTCTTATCTTCTTTTTTCAGATACCCCTTCTCTCCATCCTGTCACCAAAAATAGAAATGTCAGTTTCATCCCTTACTCCAGCAGCCAAAGTGATCATTAGCTACAGCCAGTTCCTTCTCAGAATTCTCCCACAAAACATCCTTCTGTTTTTAATTCTTAGTGGTATCCTCCTAGTACATATAGACCTTTATCATATACCTCTTAGATTATTTAGGTAACCTCCAGCACCTTCTCGGTTTCAGCCTTTTTCCTCAACAAACCATTCTCTGGGTAGTCACAGGCCTAAAGCACAGGTCCAAGGGATTATACCATACCATTTCTTTAAATATGTAATGGTTTTCCTATGTCCATGGAATGAAGCTCATCTTCTTTGGTCATATATTCAAAAAGTTCAATATAATTGATTCCCAATCAAACTTTCTAGCCTTCTTCTAACGGTTTCTCTTCTACCACATGTCCTAGTCACTGGACAAATTTGGTTTTTTTCTCTTAAACTGTGTTCAGTGAACAACTGGTATCTTATAAGTTCTATTTGGGAAAACAAAAACAAACAACAGCCCACAGCAAAAACCAACAAAAACTCTGTGGTCAAATACTTTAGGAAACATTACAATAATTATACTCCCTTTTTGGAGAAAAGTATAAAGTATATTTTCCTATAAAGTCCCAGGAAAGCCCTGCAGTGGAAAACTTTTTTTAACCTCATTGTATTTGGCAACTGAACCCCTTTTCACAGAACCTCTCTCATGAGACCTTAATGTCATACCAGGACATGATTTAGGACATGCTGCTTTTACATTTTCAGAGGGAAACTAGATGGGATTTAAGTTGTGTTAAATGAACACAAACACTCTTTTCTTTACATTTCGGTTCTTGGAATCATAGGAACTTAAAGTTTTGAGACTATGGCTGGCATTTAAACCCAATGTATTATTGGCATGCTCTTCATTAAGTTGAGTATAATCAGTTTTCTGTTTTCTTGATTCAGGGTTACTACTTAAGTCACATGGAACTTTAGAAAACAAATCTGGTCACTTCCTAGCATCTCAGTATTTATGTTAGATACTTGAAAGGGACAGTTACGTTTCCCTTTCTCAAGTTACCTCTCCTCTTCCTTCTAAATATTATGAGCTCTAGAATAAGCTCCATGAAATCAAGGGTTATATCCATCATTTTCATGATTCTGGCTCCATCCTTAACTTGGCATTGGTACTTAGGAGGTGATCTGTAAGTACGTTATATGAATTAATGACCTTTACTCCATACTCTCCCCTCTCCTACTTCCTTCAAAGTCTTACTCATGGTTTAAGAAGTATCCCAAATGCAGTAGTGTGATGAATCCTTCTATGAAACCCACATCATAGGTAACATGTCTATGTTTCTCTTATTTGTACTTCCATCTTTATTATACTCATTAAGTGTGAGTTGTGTATGTATAGAAGGTTAAACCATTAGATTATCAATATTCAACCGTTTTCAAGATAAAAAAATGACAGTTTCTTGTAATACAATGTCATGTTAATTATGAGTTATATTCATATATATAAGATATAAACATATATTTCATATACACATATAGTGATATATGTATAAAATACATATATACATATGTACATAATATACATATGTACCTATGTAGTTGTGTGCATATATTTATATCTGTCTCTTCAACTAGATTGAAATGGTATGGTATGGCCTCTGTTTTGTAAAGTTCTGTCTGTTCTGAATTTTACAACATAAGCACTAACCTCAGGAGATAATAGAAGTTTATTTTGTGGAATTATAGCTACTCATCCTACTAAATTTGAGTAACTGAAATTTAGTGAGACATACTGATGATGTTTTTATTTGATAAATTTCATGAATAGGTGATTTGGGGAATAGATAAGATAGTATAATCTTCTATAAGAAGAGTTATTTTACATATTAAGTATACACATCATACTGATCATTTTTCCCTTTGTAAATAACTCATTAACAGAGTGAACATTTTCAAAAGGAAGTTATATGGCCTTTGTTTAAATTTTAGTAAATGATGCATAAAATTTGGAAGCTCTACTTGAACTTCATTCCACATTTTTTTTATTAAGTCAGTGAGAGTACTGCCATAGCAAGACTAGAGCCTTATATCTGTGATATATTTGTCTGCCAATGAAGATAAATGATTCTGGAATATAAACCAATTATTTATTTGATTTCCTTCCCAGAGGTACTTATTTCAGTACCAGAAACTAGTAACTTTTTTTTTTTTTTCAGTGTGAAGCTGGCCTCAAAATAAAAGTAGAAAATTGGTAAGGATCCACGTAGTACACAAAGGCTTTTCCACTGAGTCAGTCTGATACCCTGGCAAGAGATCTCAATCATCCTGAAATATTTACTTTTTCTTATTCTTCATGTGTTAGTGCTCACAATTGATTCATCCTTATTTCACACTGCCTTTAAGTTTTAAACACCTGAGTTAACATGGCCAGCGTAGTCCCATCGCCAACTACAAAGACGTGCTTGGGTCAGAGTTCCTGAATGTAGATGTCAGTTGTTGCTTCCACTCCATTCTAGCACGAAGACGAGTCTCGGCTGGCTGAGCGATTCGAGGCCTCTCACTGTAGAGAAACCTGGTTTTTGTTTCCATTCTTTTCCTAACTTACAAACAGGAGTGGGTGCTTGAAAAATTATAGACTACCCATGCAGGTTCCTTTTGTGTCTAACCTACTGTTTTTGTAAAGTGGTTAATGTTGTTGTTTGTTCATTTTTGCCAACTCCAATATTTGGATGTATCAATATTGTAGACCCTACACATACTTCAGATACCCTGGCTACCTGTGGAAATACAAATTTTTAATTTAATTCTGTCCCACGGGGAACGTTTTTCTTATTTGAATTACATACTATATAGAAAACTTTAATAGCATGTATTTATTGAACAGATATGGCCCCGAACATGATTGCAAAGTAGAGGCAAGAACGCACTACATCTTTCAGTGCAGTTTTAGTGAGCTGTCATTTCATTAGAGGGAAACAGAAATTTTCTAAAATTATATACAGCAAAAGTTTCTAATGTAATGAACACAGAGGAATTCTTTTCTGCCGTTTAATGCTTAGGGCAAGGTTACTTGTCATGCATTACTCCTTTGTCTTCCCACAGCTAAGGTGAAAGCATTGATTAATACAGTTTAATCAAGAATATGTATGTATATATATATATATATATACACACACACACACATATATGTGTATGCGCATGTATATACATACATACGTGTGTGTGTGTGTGTGTGTGTGTGTGTGTGTATTTGTGTCTGTGTGTATTTACCCCAGTTTGGAAAAAATGAAATCAAATGTTACCCATCTCCAAGCCCACACAGAGGCTACGTACACTAGGAAGCAGGAGTCCAAGGATCATTCTTCATCTAGATTACTTGCTACCCAATCAGGGCATTTCAGAAGTGAAACTAGTGATTGTGTTGCTATAGCAATTTTGCCATGTCCCAGCAACAATGCATGTGCTGTGGCTTAGAGTTTTAATATGCTCACTTCAAAGTGCGAATAGCACAAGTGTTAAAACCCGAAGTGTATTTTTAATCTAACCTTTGGCTATAATATGTGAAGAGTTTAAGGAGAGTCTCTTATGCTTTATTTTCATAGAAAGGAACTTATTGAACAGAGTTCTGGATTGTTACATGAAATGAATTAAGCATCCTGTTTAAGGAAGTTTAAGAAAAAAACTTTAATTTAGAAGAGAGGGTTAGTTTCTAAAAAGCATGGCTTCCTCTCAAATTTAAAATACGCTTTTTTGGTGTTGGTGCCTATCACGCTAAAATAACTAAATCTGGCTGATAATTCCCAGGTAATGACCCAGGTTGTTGTCCTTTTATTCTGTTATGTCACACATTGCAATCTCTTGTATTTGAGTCTCTGTGTCACTAAATCTTACTATCGAATATTATCTCAATAATTAGCTCAAAATTCTGATGCTGTTTTTTTCTCTCCTCACCCTGCATTCTTTCTGCATCTTCAGACATATGAGAGAAAACTTCTTAATTAAAAAATGCCACAATCAATGCAGAATCTGATGCTAAAACTTGAGGGGAGAGGGCTTTCCTCACTATGAACCCTATATTCTTCTCTCTCAGGTGTCATCAATCCAGAGTCATCCCTGATGAAATACCCACTCTTTCCCATTCCTCTGAAAGCACTATTTGGAGATAGACAGTCAGCAAGTATAGCATGGAAGCTACAATTAGCAAAATATCAGGTCTGGCAAAAAAGCAAGCACGGCCCGGAGGAAGTATAATATCTAGCAATGAAAAACAATTCAGGTTAGGGAAGCCTTGGACTCGTTCCCAATTTCATCAAGGGTTTAACCTGATTTTCAAAATCTGCTTTGGGAGACATCTCCAAGAACATGAAGGCAAGCGCAACAAGGAACAATTAGGACTCTAGCTGCGGACCCTGGGTGCATATGACAATCTTCTCCAGGGGGGATGTTTGAAAACACGTATGTCCTGGCCCCACCTCCCAGAGAATGATTTAATTGGGAGCAGGGCATAGCTTGTCCTTTGTTCACTAATTTTAAGCTCCGTAGAAATGCTCATGTACAACCAGGTTGAAGTGGGGCAAGAGGAGACACTGCTGTGAACGCACAGCATAGAGGGTATATAGAGACACGTTCTGTTCAAAATCCCTGCCCCAGATGCTTTTCTTGGAGCTGTGGGTAGAGACGCAACTAAGACCTGATGCACTTGAAGAGATCACATTCTGAAAGGGGCAAAAGGGACGAGAGAAAAGAGAGGGAATAAAGAGTACGCTTTAGCATTTGCTGGGGTTCTCCTCTCACCATGAGAATAAATTCATGAAACCCTTTGAGAGTTCCATGGTGTGGAGTTACACGGTAGAGAGCCCCTGCTTTCTGCAATATCCTCTCGCCTGTCTCTGCCTATTAAACTTCTCAGACTGAGGGATTGCAGCCTCCTGAGGGAAGAGGGGGGGAACGCTAGACTTGAGTGAATTAAAATTTAGCTGGAAAAACCCAGGGGAATGTTCTGTACGAGGCAATTCCAGGAACGGCAGGGAATGAATGACATGCCTCTTTTTATAGCTGCAGTCTTGATGATGCTAGACAATGATGCCCTCTGTATGAAGTGACGTTAGTGACTAAAAGGCTACCTCCCCACACCCACTCCGTGGGGCATTTGTGAAACCACAAAAACAGTGCAT
Source organism: Crocuta crocuta (assembly GCF_008692635.1). NCBI lineage: Eukaryota > Metazoa > Chordata > Mammalia > Carnivora > Hyaenidae > Crocuta > Crocuta crocuta. The sequence goes on along the minus strand of NW_027529638.1, from coordinate 4,375,036 downwards.
GGCAGACAGCTTTTCCTCACCTTTTTGCTCTGTCAGATTCTTGAGTCCACTCTTTGAATGTAGACAGTAAATGCCCATAGTCACTGTATTAGTTTCCTAGGGCTCCCACAATAAATTACCACAAACTTGGGGGCTTAAAACAACAGAAATTTATTCTCTCAGTTCTGGAGGCTAGACGTCCGAAATGCCGCAGAGCAGCACCCTCTCTGGTCACTAGAAGAAGGCCTGTTCTTTGTCTCCCAGCTTCTGGTGGCTGCCCAGCATTCCTGGGCTTGTGGCAGCATCACTCCAATCTCTGCCTCCTCCCTCACGTCACCTCCCATCCTGTGTCTGGCTTCTCTGTGTGTCTCTTCAAAGAGCGCTTAAGACTGGAATTGGGGGCCACCTGGGGTAATTTGGGATCTCAAGATCCTAAATTTAATTACATCTGCAAAGACTCTTAGCCTAGTAAGGGAACATTCACCTTCACTAGGGATTCAGATGTGGAGATATCTTTGAGGGCGGGGGTGGCTACAGTTCAAAAGCACAGTGAAGCTTAACAGACATCTCACCAAGAACTGCAAGTAAGCATATGCCATTAGGGACATGCAAATGGAAATATCTATGAGATATCACTCTGCACTTAGCAGGGTCAAAACCCAGAACACTGACAGCACCAGACGTTGACAAGGAAGTGCAGCAACGGGAAATTTCATTCATTGTTGGTCAAAATGCAAAATATTATAGCCACTTGGAAGACATTTTGACATCTTTAAATCAAAACTAAACCTACTCTTCCCACATGATACAGCCATCAGAGCTTGATATTTAACCCAGAAAAGTTGAAAACCTATGTCCACACAAAAACACAGATATTTAGAGCAGTCCAAGATGTCCTTTAGTGGGTGAATGGAGAGGCAAACTGTGGTACATCCAGACAATGGAATATGATTCAGTGCTTTAAAGAACTGAGCTATCATGGCCTGGAAAGATACGGAGAAAACTTGAAGTGCATATTACTAAGTGAAAGAAGCCAATCTGAAAGGCTAAATATACTATATGACTCCAACTGTATGACATTATGGAAAAGGCAAAACTATGGAGGTGGTAAAAAGATCAGAGGTTGCCTCCCGGGTAGGGGGAGACAGGGACAAGGGGATGGAGCACAGACGATTTGTAGGATAGGGAAACTACTCCGGATAACGCTATCAAGGTGGATACATCATTACCTTTGTCCAGATCCAAAAAATGTACAATATCAAGAGTGAACCTGAATGTAAACTATGGACTTGGGGTGATAATGACGTGTCAGTGGAGGCTCATCCGTACCTACCACTCCAATGGGGGACGTTAATGTTAAGGGAGGCTGTGCTTGTGTGGAAGCAGAACGTATAGGGGAAATCTGCACTTTCGTCTCACTTTTTCTTGGCACATAAAACTGTTCTAAAAATAGTTGATTAAATACCATGAAAAGAAAAAGCTCGTGATGATAGAGACAGCAAATGGGGATGATGGGAGCATAAAGTGATGGCATTTACCTGGCTATTTCCCCTCATTTGGCCAGTATTTCTTTTTTTTTTTTTTTAATATTTTTATTTATTTCTGGGAGAGAGAGAGACAGCGTGAGTAGGGGAGGGTCAGAGAGAGAGGGAGTCACAGACTGAAACAGGCTCCAGGCTCTGAGCTGGCAGTCAGCACAGAGCCCGACGCGGGGCTCGAACCCATGAACCGCGAGATCGTGACCTAAGCGAAAGTCAGACGCTTAACCGACTAAGCCACCCAGGCGCCCCGTTTGGCCAGTATTTCTGAGTTAACTATAAATATAACAGGCAAGAGAAGCATCCCCGTGTTGTTCTTTCCCGGCTTTCTGTAGCTTCCCCCAATCTGTTGTGTTGTACTGCGGGCCAGATACAGGAAAAGCACGGCACAGTGAGGCTCCTGCTTTTCACTCCTTTTCCTCATGCCATAGCATCCTTCCAACCCCCGCACTCCAACAGTTCACCCTGTCTCGTGGAGACCTCAAAATTCTCAGAGCCACGTTTCTCACAAAAATTCTTTCCCTGCACTGTTGCCAAAAGCATATGAAAATAGCCAATACAATCACAAGAGTTTCACTAGATAATTTCCTCTGTGTGCACGCGCGCACACACACACACACACACACACACACACTTTTGCTTGGCCTAGCAACACAATGGGAATGTAAACACGTTGTTAATGCAGTCGCTCTCAGTTGGCTTCCCAGATGGCTTAAGTTCAATAGATTTTTCCCCCTGATTTCCTCAGCTTCTCCTAGCTGGTGCTAAACAGCCATTATGCCTTTTCCTGCACATTGAGATTCATCTGCAGCTACTAAACTGCCTCCAAAGTGCTTCAATTTTGCATGAGTGCTAAGCTGGGGACTGGGAGACATTACCCAGTGCTGAAGGCCCAGATCATTAGAAAGAGCATGTAAATCCTCTGAACCAGAAATAAAAAGTGCAGAGATTTCCTTTGTAAAGTCCCAACTGCAGCTTTATGTAAAACATGAACCTTTGGCAAGATGGGGTCCCTTTCCTTCTAAATTTTATTTTTGCTTTATTTTTTTTATTTACTCGGGCATATGTGCTCTGATTTTTCCAAGTAGAGAGAATTATTTCATAGTCGGGAAGATTTGAGATCCTAGCCATAAGCTATCATTATTTCTCTTCTTAGGACACGGGATCCCTCTTCACTTTTAATAGGGAAGGCACTTCAAAGTATTGCTGAAGGATCACCCACATAATAGATTTTAAAAACAAATTCGAAGCCTGCTGAGTAGCAAGAAGCTTTGAGGAGGGATAGGTTGACATTTATAAGATATGTGCAGGGGACATAAATCTATATTATTTGAGTAAGTATAGATGTAGAATGTGTAGAGAGCCTGGATTGTAGAGAGAGCTTGGGGTGGAATCCAAAGGGGACTGTGAAAATTATTAATGAGAAAGAAGCGATTGTATTCTTCTCATTTTTCAAGAGCCACTTCCCCATACGTTGCTGCCAAAAAGGCTTGTTTGTGTTTTTCAAGGTGGACATATTTTTTATCTGTACTTGATCTGTATTTCCATCGCTGCTGTGTCCTCCCAGGCTGCCTGCCAGACCATCTTGCCATAAATTGAAAGCGTGCCTGTGGTCAGCGGGGGCGGTACCTTCAAGGGGGTGGCACAGTGGAGCTGGACCTCTCAGCGGCCGCCCGTTCTGCACACTGTGGGGCCGGGCCCGTGCCCCAAGCCCATGGAGATGTGACAAAAAACACTTATGATGAAAAGGTTGACTCGGTCTCCTCATTTGGTATTTCCTTTGCAGGAATTTCCTTTGAATTTTTTGAACAGTTATGATAACGTTTTTTTGGTCTGTCGTGTATCCACTCAGTAAGAGTTAACTGGGCTCCTTTTACATGATTACTCTATAATTATTTCCCTTTTTCCATATACTTATGTAATGGGTCAGACTCTCTTTTTTTAAGGATTCTGAGAGTAAAAAATGTACATTTATGATCAGATACAGCAGTTCATTATTTATTTTGAAACACATTTTCAAGGACATTTATTAACCACTGATTTATTCAACACTGAATATGCAAGCAGGATCTGACAGAAATGTGACTAAATGGGCTTATAATAGAGTATGAACTAAATGCATTCCAAGTTGTAGGTAAAAAGAAAATACTAGATGAATGATATGCATATAAATATGCACAGTGAATTTCGGTGCGTGCATATACTGTCTATATAACGTATGCATTTTATGCCGAAACCCAGTTTTGTTTGTCAGCGTGTTGTGTGTATCTTTCAGACTGGATAGTCTCATCCATTAATTTCCCTTTACTAAAAACATGGCTAATCATGAAAATGTCATCCTCTTTATTAGTATCATCACAGAGTATTATTTATTGTGATTGCACACCTTATGACACTGAACTGTACATATTAAATAGCTAGTTTTCCTGTTCTCCCATGGAGATTGTTTATCCACTAGAGTAGGTATCCTTTGAAGGAAATCATTTGTAAAAGAAGGGAAGGAGAACTAAACTTTGCCTGGAGATATGAAAAGATACATGACTGAAGTTCTTTGTTCAGTTTGCAGTATTAATACAGCTACATAAATATCTTGGTGAATTGGAGCTCATTGTAGGAAACAATTGTTTTCTTTTCTTCCTTTTCCTCTGTGATGCTGGTACAGAATGGACATGCGTACATTACAAGTTACAACCAACATTTAAAATCGGGTGCCATTCTCTTGTTCAGCTTTAAGTTTTTCTACCTCTTATGAAAACATCAAAATAAAATGGCCTGTAAAGAAATGATACTGGGTAATTAAACATTATAACCTAGTAGCTCACATCAATGTGTTCAACATTATGTTGGAAGTGATATTTTGAAAAAGACTGCAGGCGTACCATCCTGAAAATAATATTTTTGTTACATGCTAAACAAATTGCTCTGGTTTATAGCATTTTGAGCATAATATTAAAATCACACATTCAGATATTTGAAATCTCTCAGAATTAATAGAAGTTCTTCTCTGTGTATCCAACAAGATGTTGCGAAATTAAAAAAAATATATTTTTAACAAGATGGAGCTAAACACTGAATCAGTTAAAAAAAAAAATAAAAAGACCCAAAGCATTGTGGGATTAGTATTTTTGGCATCCAACTATCTAATAGTCATTTAGAAAAACCCACTGTATGCCAAGCATATTATACATAGTCTGTATCATTTAGGTCTGTATCATGCTGAGTTGCAGTAACAGACCCCACCAAAGCTAGAATAGCTCAAAAGCGATACAATGGTGCATGTGTTTACATACTAGTAACACATACCAGGAGGTGCCCTTGCCTGTCAGGCAGCTCTGTTCCCTCGGGTCGGGTCTGTACCCAGACTCTTCTCGTCTTGTGGTTCTGTCGTCCTCTCTGGCCTCATGCTCTTCAGTACGCAGCCAGCAGGGAGGAAAGGACAGCATGGAGGAGATCCACAGGCTTCTTCACCAGCTCAGCCAAGAAAAGGTACATGTATCTTCCACTCACATTCCATTGACCAGAATTGCTTTTGTGGCCCCTTCTAAGACTTAAAAGTGTAAGAAAATGAGAAATTGGGGCGCCTGGGTGGCTCAGTCAGTTAAGCATCTGACTTTGGCTCAGGTCATGATCTCGCGGTTCGTGGGTTCGAGCCCCGCGTCGGGCTCTGTGCTGACTGCCAGCTCAGAGCCTGGAGCCTGTTCAGATTCTGTGTTTCCCTCTCTCTCTGACTCTCCCCTGCTCATGCTGTCTCTCTCTCCCTCAGAAATAAATAAAACATTTGAAAAATTAAAAAAAAAAGAAAAGAAAAGAAAACGAGAAATGGAATGCCCTACCCGAAGCTACTCATGACGGTAGCCATGCCAGACCTCAAAATCAGGTTTTCTTCTGTTTGGCCTAAAAGTCGGTTTGTTTCTACATTGAGCTCCTTCTGTCAGTACAGATTTTCATACACAGAAAACAATGATTTAAATTTCACTCGACTTGATAATTACTGATATTTCAGTGTCATTGTGGTTTCCTAAAACTGCAACACCTTGTTTTTCCTATTAAAGTAGCTTTATCAATTACAATGTATTACGACTTCTAAGACTCCCGTCCCGTTCTCACATCCTTCCTGGGCATAAGGGAGCACCACATGTCCCAGCATCCTTGTGGGTCAGGAGAGCCACGTGATTACTTCTGGCCAATGGGCTGTGAGGGAAAGTTATGCTGCCACTGCTGAGCCCAGGCATTTAAGAGCAGGTGGGTGTTCTCTGTACTCTCTTCTCCTGGCTCAGTAGCCATCCGTGGTTGAGAGGGTATAGGTTCAACATAGATGCAGGCAGGATCACTAAGAAAGTTCATGGAGGACAGCAGCCCTGGAGACTGTTGTGATGGAAAAGTAGACTTCTTTTGTAAACCCTCTGAAATGAGGGGAGTTACTTAGTACGCAGCATAGATAAATTATTCTAGCTTCAGAAATCTTGTTAGTTAGCTCCCATTAAGGGTTTACTCTTCATGTGTATTACCTCATTTAATCCTTATAAGAGCCCACTGAATTAGGAATCTTAATTTCCATTTTCTTGTTGAGGAAAATGACATTTAGTAAATGAATTTTCCCAAGGTCATACATCCAGTTACTAGAAAAAACAGAATCTTTCCCTAAAAAAAAAAACCCAGCTCTTTCCCTAAAGATTATACTCTCAATGAACCTAATTGCCAAGGATTAATTAAAAATGAGCTTTGGGACACCTGGTGGCTCACTGAGTTAAGTGTCTGACTTAGGTCTCAGGTCATGATCTCCCGGTTTGTGGGTTTGAGCCCCGCATCAGGCTCTGTGCTTAGAGCTCAGAGCCTGAAGCATGCTTTGAATTCTGTGTCTCCCTCTTTCTCTGCCCTGCCCCTATTTGTACTCTGTCTCTCTCTCTCTTTCTCAAAATCAGATAAACATTAAAAAAAATAAGCTTTTATCGTCAAATCCAGATCAATATTGTTTTGTGGAATTCTGCCTATGAGTTTATCAAAAATTAAGTATATGTAACTTGGAATCAACAGAAAAACAGAGACATATTCTGTATTTAAAAAAAAGAAAAAATCTCAGTGTATTATACTTGGTTTCAATGTTTTTATTAAATCATCTCTCCTTTTGCAATGATAGTAGAGTGACTTGAGAAAGGATCTTAGGATATATAGAAATATTTTGAAAATATCAAACAGTTATTTCTTTGTCTTTACATAAAGTTAATATTGTAAATTGGTATCTCAACAGCAGTTCTCCTGACTTGAAAATATGAATTGCTAATATTTTTCATTTCTACTTGGAATTTCACAAGTTAAACTTTCCTTCTTGTTATAAATTGATGAGTCATTCTTGCATATTCAAGTTCCTTTAAAAGATAAAGAGAAAATATTTTCACTGGTACTTGACCTGTGTTTACTCAGCTATTAGAAACAATTTTGGAGAATCTAAAAAACATTATGAGAACTCTGCTCCTCCCACCCCATTTTCAGTGGGACTGCCAAGCCAGTTCAAAGTTTAACTCAAAGTTGTGTTTGACGATGGCTAGGGAAGGAGATACAAGTGCCATCACGACTGAAGATTCGCTTCCTCTAAAATAGATTTGGAGGAGCGCCTGTGTGGCTCAGTCCATTAAGCGTCCGACTTCAGCTCAGGTCATGATTTCGTGGTCCAGAAGTTCAAGCCCAGCATTGGATGGACTCTGTGCTGACAGCTCAGAACCTGGAGCCTGCTTCAGATTCTGTGTGTCCCTCTCTCTCTGCCCCTCCCTTACTTGTTCTCTCTCTCTCTCTTTCTCAAAAATAAATGAAAAAATTCAAAATATATATATTAGGATATAAGCATGTATCTTTTAAATGAGTATATAATAGTGCCTTAGGGAAAATATTCTTTTGTTTATTCAGTAAATGCTCATCGTATGCTGACAGTGTACTCCGAGTATTATTCCGTGCAACAACGACAGCATGTAACAGACACAAATCTCTACTCCGATAGAATTCATGTTCTGGTTGGTAAGTGAGGAAAGACCTAGAAGATGTGATTGCGCTGCCCATCAATTTTAAATCTTCATTAAAATGTAAAAGTTTCCTATTCTGCCCCAAATTAGTTCACATTAACCTACCTGGTAATTTCCACTCTTGCATAATGTCCCTGTCTCACCTGCATAATGCACTATGGGTATAAGGAATTTCTAATAGATAGCCATGCAGGCATTCTGGTTGCGAAAATAAGTAGACTTTTCCATTTGTCTTATCAGGATAACTTTACTTTTTCTACACTTTAATATAGTGGGAAGCCTAGAGGATTGATAAAATCCTGGGTTACTTGGCTGAAGGACAAGAAACTTACAGACAAATCACCATAACTCATTCCTGCTGTTCAAACTTCATTTCTAAACATCATAGCCAGATCTGCATTGCCCTGGATGATTGGTGTCCCTCCCCACCCAGACCTGACTCTCCCAAATCTGCTGAAAAGTTCTAAAACTAGCCGTATATTTCTCATCTGGGTGTGTGCCTTATATAATTTCCAATCATGGTATTTCTCCCTTCCCTGAATCTACTTCCAATGGTAATTTTGTGAATAGAATATAGTTATATTCTCAAAATAATTGTTATTGTTATATATGTAATATATATAGACATATATATACATATGGTATATATACACACACTTATGTATTTTAAATTTATATACATACATATATATTGAATTGAACAGGTTTCAGTTACTTTTATAGCTGTTATTCCATTTCTTTTATCACAAGCAAACAAGACAAAAAAGTTCTTATCTTCATTTTATAAGTTGAGAAACCAAGGCTTGATGAATTTAGGACTTTCCAAAAGTCAAATAGTAAATATAGAACAATAATTTATTTTCTTAATCCAAGTAAATTACGAGGTTATTGTATGTTAGGTGAATATTTGTCTAATCTCCCAGTTGTAACATTAATTGTCCTGGATGTGTTGAATTCTTTTAAAAATGATCCTTTCTAGTTTGGTTTAAAAGTTCCTTAAGACTATGAAATACATCAGAACATCTGGGTGGCTCTGTCAGTTAAGCGTCAGACTTCGGCTCAGGTCGTGATCTCATGGCTCATGAGTTTGAGCCCTGTGTCAGGCTCTGTGCTGACAGCTCAGAGCCTGGAGCCTACTTTGGCTTCTGTGCTCCCTCTCTCTCTGCCCTTTTCCCACGCATGCTCTCTCTCTCTCTCTCAAATATAAATAAACAATTTTTTAAAAAAGAAGATGAAATATATTGCTTTTAAGACAAATAAATAGCTGTCCTCAGTGTACTGTGTGAGAACTATTATACGTGGCAATCTCTCCGGAGGTGATAGCTCTTAATGTTTGCTTCTAAATCACGTGAGATAAGTACAAAATGAAAACCCAACAGTATGAGTAATTATTATTTTAAATATATGTGCTGATTTCCATCATCAGACAGTGTTTTCAGAAGTTCGCCACGAATATTGCTTTTAAGCTCTTAAGATTAATGACTTGATATAAGATCACAGATCTGAGAACAATTTTTGTAATCATAATTAAAATTAAAATGATTAAAATTCCATTAAAAGTAAATCAGATTAGCCTTGTTTACTAGTTGAGACAGATTAATTTTCCTTAAAGCATATGTCACGTAGAAAAACATCATTTTACCAATTTACCATTTTTACAGGTTCCCTACTCCACACAGAATAAACTCTAGCTGCCAATCAAGGCTCTCCATGAATCTCCCTTCTGTCTAATTCCATGGCCTTATTTCTTTACTCGATTCATATAAACTCTTCTCCCCTGTAGTGTTCCATGCTTTTTCATCTCTGCCCTTTGGCTTTGTGCTATTCTATCCTCCAGAAGTGTCTTTGATTTTTCTCTAAGTCTTTAAATCCAAACCATGCCTCAGCATCAAACTCAAATATTCCATATCCCCATGTTTACCCTGATCTCTCTATGTGAAACTATTTCACTATAGCTTTGTTCATGGGGTTTTCAGAATTTTCCAAACAGTAGATTACTTTCATTCAATAAATCACCATATGGAAAGTACCAAACCATGTTGAAAGACATGATGGTATGGGGCTCTGTGTTTATGTTGACTGTAGGGTTATATGGTTTAATAAATTTGGGTAAATGGTGGCATTCCAAATTAAACATACTTTTTTCATGGCAGAACTTCTGACCAATGCCTTTAATATACTTACTAGCATTCTGAGTTTCTAAGAGGGAGATGTATTAAACAGAAATTCCCAAACTTATTTGACCAAAGTATACTTATTTGAGACACAATTTGAGGAATATTGGTACAGTGCAAGGAACAGGAAGATTGGATTCAGATAAATATGGATCTAAATCCTGATTTTGGTAATCACTGGCTGCATGAAAAATTGTTTAAATTCTGACTCTGCTAGGGGTGCCTGTGTGGCTCAGTCAGTTGAGTGTCTGACTTTGGTTCAGATCATGATCTCACGGTTCTTGAGTTCGAGCCCCGCGTCAGGCTCTGTGCTGACAGCTCAGAGCCTGGGCCTGGAGCCTGCTTCAGATTCTGTGTCTCCCTGTCTCTGTGCCCCTCTCCTACTCACGCAGTGCTCTCTCTATCTCTCAAAAGTGAATAAACATAAAAAAAAAATTTTTTTTTAATTCTGACCTCTTCTCTTTACTTGTATTTACAATACCCGTTCCTAAGGACTGTTATGCAGATTAACTGAGACACATGGTAGTTGCCCAGTAAATTCTAGCTCCTTTTACTTTTCTGAGATACAATTAAATTTATTTACGATTTATGTATAAATCATTCATTCGCTTAACGTACATGAACTGGACAAACGTATGCCAGTTAATGTACAGATCCATACACAATGCATATGACAGAGTCACTTTATCCAGTGAACTTTCTAGTATTAGACAGTAAACTAATCAGAAAGGATCCATAAGGAGGTCATCTCTATGGCTACGTTGGAAATGACTTCTTGGAACAGACATTCAACAGGTTTTTTATCACCAAAGTTAAGAACAGGAATTACATGATGGGCCAGAACTGGTAGAATTAATCTATCAACTCATTACCACTCTATATGTAAGAAAGAACATTTTGCATACCCTCCACTCCAATTACCGTTAACACTCACAGCTCTAAGTTTGATGGTGGTTGGAAAGTCCAATCAAAAATAGGAGGACTGGTTCTCCTGTAACATCTAAAACCTGACAGTTTAGCAAAGGAAACGGAAAGCAGTGCTAATGCTGTCAGAGGAAAGGTCATTTATAACTATTTTAATATCATCTTGAAGTTAACATTTCAGGCTTTAGGGTAAGCTGCATTTGTCCACAGTTGCCATATAGCTTTCTAAAAGCACTGTGAGTCTCCCCACTCCAGATACACTATCCAATAAATATTTTCTTCTCAGTTCCAGACAAAACGAAAACATAGCAAAACAAATCACAGGTCCTCTGGACACAGAATGCCAAACAGAACCAAGTAACTAGAAATTATCATGCAAAAAGGAAGTCAAGTCAATGACCTAGGTATGAAATGCTTCCAGACAAATCCCTTGAACCATTCAGTCCCAGTCATGTTATTCTTTGACTTGCGGGTAAATTCATCTTGACCACAAAGGTAATAAATGTGACTTTAACCAAATTATAATAAATCTAATATACCAGTAAGTTGTAATTTCCAATTATACAAAGTAATTTTAGTTAATTAGATGGCCTGTTTATATATTAAATATTATATTAAAAATCCAAGGAACACATTTCAGAGAAAAGTTGATGAATTATGTGTTTACGGTGTCTTCTTTTCCTGAGGCAGTTTGAAGACTGTCAGATGACTTCATGTAGCATAAAACCATGTCTTGGTGGTAAAGTTCTGCCTTTCACCTTATCACATTTTGATTATTTAAGTGAGAATTACAAGCTGCTGCAATAATTGTCAGGTTTCGTTTCGTTTTGTTTTGTTTTGGTATGGCATCCTTTTAAATAATGCTGGTATTTTGTGTGATTTAATTTGCATTAAGACATCTAGAACAGATATGTATCTTATTTTAGATTATATTAGTGAAAACTAATAGGATTAAGCTCTGGAAGAAAGCATGAAAAAGAGACCACACTAATTCAATAAAGTGCTGTAATATATCCCAGATCATTCCCTACCTGTAGCTTCATGCATTTGCCACCACCCTCTGTCCTGTGAATGTACTATAATGAGATTGGGTGGAGTGACCTCCGCAGCTCTTCTCCCAATAGGGAGAGTGGGGAGGAAGCCAAATTGCCAGGTCAATGCCACATGATGTCTCAAACTTTCCCTTTGCTGTATGGAAGAGGACGTAATTGAGAAGAATGAGAAATACAACTCAGGCATACGTGACACCTAAGTCTAAGGTGGGGCTTTTTAGTGAAACATACATGAGGCATCAGAAGGCAAGGAGTTGATGACCACATATTTATTGATTTATTTAGTGAAACAACTTCTTTATTTCAATTTTATGTTTACAGAAAGACAAAGAGGATAGGCATGGAGGAGGCAGGAATAATGCTTGAGGAAGAGGCCATAACCGACAAAAATGGTTGGCTGCTCTTCTATGCCATTATTAGTAACAGCAATGACCAAAAACAAGTCCAGGCAGGGATCAAAGGCGTCTGCTAACAAGGTCAGTCTATTTCAGGAGAGTCAGATCATCTGTCTGGTCCATATCCATGAGGAGGAGAAAGGCCCAAGTCTGTTTATTGAGGCCTTGGCTGTGGGTGGGATGGGGCCTGTCTCTTAGAAGGTCTGGGCCACTGACTCCAGAGAACATAGGGGCCACAAGCTACATAGCGGGGGAACACCTATGAACCACATGGGCCCGCTGCAGGTAGGTTGTGGGGAAACTTGGGCATAAGTGGCTTGGGATCATCTTCAAAGGAAAATCCTGTCTGGGTAGGTGAGGGGACATCTAAATAGAAATAGTTTGAGGAGAACTGATCAGAGTGTGATGACCACATCTCAAAAAATGTTTTGAGATGATACATGACTTTGGAGTAACACTCAATAAATGAGATAAATGAATAGCAAGATGCTAGAGATGATGGTTTGTCCATCTTTACATTTCTGGAACTTAACATACTTTTTGACAACAGTAGACTCTTAACGTCTACATTCTAATAGTCTACAGTACTACAGATTATATTTCTGGGGGAATATACATATTGTTTTAAATAATTATACAACAGGATTCATCATGTATTTGCACTTACTTTATAATACTCTCTAGAAGAACACTATTTGTGGTGCCTGACCACTATTATAAAATTAAAATTATGCTAAAGATAAGGGATAAATATAATTTACCAGACTTTATTGCATATGCATGTATAGTCTCACAAAGATCCAATAAGAGGGCTGCATTTGCATCTGGATTTCTAAAATCATTTGAAATTCCCTATTAGCAAGTGCATATTCATATTCATTATAAGACTTCTTGATATAGCATGCTAATTACTCGCCTGCACTCTAGCTCCCAAGCCACAATGAATCCTCTTATAAAAGCAGATCACTGCCAACTTCAAACAGCATGCATCCTTGAGATGCCACTATTAAAGGAAGAATGCTGATGGAAAATCTTTGATCTTATCAGACGTGATGGAAAATACACATTTGTATTTGAGTAAATCTGTAGAACGAAACATTCCCCCCCACACACACACCCTTAAGTAACCTGAAACCAATTTCAAGTTCCCAAATGCTCTTCAAAGCAGCCCGCCTTAGAAGTAATGCTGATGGTATTACAAATTTCAAGGCAGCTTGCTTTTTCCATCTCACGACTTCAAGCGGATTTAAAATGTTACTTTCAAAGAGAAAGGATATTACCTACTTTTAGACCACTAGCCTCTGGTTCGATGAACAGAATGTCACAGGTAGAGAACGTACCTATGGCAATGAAAAGATGGTATATAACCAAGTAACTCAGAGCTTGAATAATGCAGCTGATTGTAGGGAATTCTAAGCTGGAAGTGTTTAGAGACTTCCTGCTTCAGTTCTTTCTTGTTCTAGTGTGGTTGACCAAAAGTTGGAATGTAAACTGTCGGCATGTGGCAGGACAACTGTACACAAAAAATTAATCCAGCTCCTCGTGAATGGGGCGTCTATCAAGCTGAAGACAAAAATCGGTGTGTGCTTGAGTCCTGCAGCCACAGGGGCCTGAGCCACACAATTCAGAACATTCATACTACAAATGAACCCCCCCGGTAGCAGGGGGGTCGGTCTGTGGCTTCGTAAAAGGCCTCAGATTTGTGGTCAGCAGAAACATCCATGAGTCTGTTTGGGCTGAAGGAGACAGTGGCCCTAGTGAAGTTCCTCCCAGCATTTAATTAGGTTTTCTGTAATGCTTTAAGTAAAAGGAAGGGGAATAAAACCCGGTGTTATCATCTTGGGACACAAAATATTTGTGTGTGGTTTTAATATCTTGAGCCCATTTGTTGCTGCCCTGCATTTTGGAAAGAGCCATTATGGTTCTGAGGAAATACACACTACAGGTTTACCACCCCTTTGGTGACTGTAAATTTACTGCAACAGCTTTTAAAGGAAGAGTTTTCTTTCCAGTAACTGCATTTCTGCGTGAAGAGAGAAGGTATAAACAAGTAAAACAGGCAAAAGTATTAAATACCAGAGAGTGGAATAAAAAGAAAGGTGGGGCAGGGCCGAGAGGGAAAACTGTGCGCCATCTTTCCATGAACTTCTAGATATCAGAAAATCAGAATAATTGCAATAAAGACAGGAAAATGAGAGAGCCTAAGCAGAGACCGGGAAAGACTAAGAGAAGTAGCATTATTTGTTAATAAGTTGGGATTTCTGTTGTGGAGATTGTTCTGTTATTTAGACAGTGACTAAAATAATATACCCATCTTTGCATAGAGGAGTGAGGGACTTAGATATGCCAGGTTCTTGAAAATTCTTTTTAAACTGATCACTGTGAGGGTGCCTGGGTGGCTCAGTCAGTTAAGTGTCCGACTTCGGCCAGGTCATGATCTCATGGTTTCTGAGTTCAAGCCCCACTTTGGGCTCTGTGCTGGCAGCTCAGAGCCTGGAACCTGATTCAGATTCTGTGTCTTCCTCTCTCTCTGCCTCACCCTCACTTATGTGCTGTCTTCTCTCTCAAAAAATGAATAAACATTTAAAAAAAAAAACGTTTTTAAACTATCACTCTATAAGCATAAAAGGATTACTAATTTTCAAGACTTTAAAATAACATTAAATATATTTAATACATTTTTGGCCACAGAGTTGCCCCTTCAGGATCTTTCCCTGCCTTGGGCTTATAAAATTCACTTTCCTGGGCTTCATTTCAGTTCAGGGGCTCTTGAGTGGACCGAAGGACTTAGTTGTTTCTATGACTCAAGTCCCTGCAGTTCTTGATAGAAAATATTGCTTATTTCCCTAGTGGAACAATATCCACTTCTGTTGGGTGTTCCTTATTTTTCCTGAGGGCTTTTACCCATTTGAACATGGTCTAGGCTTTAGGACAAGTTCTGGAACCTATGCCAAGAAGTCATGCAAATAGTTTAATAAATCATAACTTTCAGGAACTAAAGATTCCTAGTATTCATATTCATAACATGTATATGTGGATGTGTGTCTACATATACACATGCATATATATGCGTGTGCATATATATTTATATTATCTCCTGATTACATCATCTGCTTGCTTAAAACACTTCGATGATGTCCATGACTTTCAGAAAGAAATCCCAAATTCTAAACATGGTGTGCAGCAGTGGTTCTCAAAGTGTAGCATGCATCAGAATTCTTGGAGTTAAACCAAAATTGCTAGGCCCAACTCCCAAAGTTTCTTACTCCATTTTAGTCTAGAGTGGAACTCAAGAATTTGATGTCCAACAAGTTCCCAGGTGATGCTGATGAAACTGCTCTGGGGCTGCACTTTGAGAACCATTGTTCTACAAGAATATATATTAACTGATCTTTTTCTTGTCCCTAGCTTCGTCTCATGCCACCGTCTCTGTGTCTGGTGCTTACTTGTCTTCTGGGTTCCCAGTCTCCTCATTCTCTTTCCTGCTTCTTTCCCATATCTTCTATCCCTCCCCTTAGATAATTTAACCAACTTAATTCATGTTGAATCCTTCATACTAAGTTGAGTTCACTTGTTATTCACTCTCATTTTCACTATACTTCCCCTTTGCAGCATTGAACACACTTGTAATTAAATGATAAATTGTATAATCTGTAGTCAATATGTACCCACTGCACAGCGTCAGTGAGGGTAACGACTATCTTACTCATCAGAGATGCACACAAGTGCCTACGGCAATACCTTTTCCATAGTTGATATTAAATAAATATTTGTTCAATGAATGAATGAATGCATGCATGCATGAATAAAAAGTACAAAGCAATATACTTAATCTTTCTTACTGTGCTTACCCTTAACCCAGGCAAATTCTGCTAGACCCTCAGGGTGCCCCTGCTAGCACTCCCCGTAGGCACTTCATTCTGAAAGTGTGTGCAGGAAAACTGGCAATGGTCCAAGTACATTGATCCGAGGGTCCTTCTTGCTTAGTGCAAAGGAGCACATTGCAGAATAACTCTAGGAAATAGGCTTTGATACAGTAGGATAAATACTCCTAAAATGATAATCCTGGATTCTTAGTTCATCTGTTGTTATCTAGCATTACATAATGCTCTAAAATAAAATCCAATTATTTGAGCATTTTAGCTAGAAGCCACTTTAACAGGATTTTGGTTATATTACAATTATAGAGAAACATTTGGACTTTCAAAATATTATGCATGAAAACTTTAAAGTCACACATTCTTTGGATAAAATAGCATGGATTTGTTAACTTATGGCTAGTATTTTTTTAAAGAAAACAGTGTGCCTTAATAGCTAAAACACAACTATTAAAAGTAACTAATTTTAAATAACCACCACATATTTAGAAAGTACTAGGTTATATTATAATAAAACCAGATATATATTTTATACAAATATATTTATGATTATAGTTTTAGGTCATTCTCATGTCATGTGAAGAGTTAGGGGAAGATTTAGTTATTGTAAAACTGTGTAAAGTGTTGTAAAACAGTATATAGCTTTTTGATACCAGATGATAGTAAAATGTGATATGCATTTATATATATTTATGATTTATATACTTATGATTATAGTTTTAGGTTATTCTCTGTCATTTCATTTGAAGAGTTAGGAAGATTTAGTTATTGTAAGATTATGTACAGCACGCAGATATCTTTCCTCAACCTATGTAATTTGGTTACAATCCTTAGAAGATGTGAAATTCAAGTTCATGTTTGAATAAACAAAGAAAGATAACTCGGTAGAGGGTGAATATTTGTCAGGCTATTTGAGAAAAGGTGTAATTTCGTGGAGTGATAGAGCTATTCTACTTTCATCTTCTGATGAAAGCAGAAGATTTGAAATAGCAAATAAGAAAATGAAAAAGTTGAGCATCAAATAACTGGAGCCAGAGGAAAAATCACAGGTGCACAGCGACAATATCTGGGATGTTGATCTATGGAATCAAGACGGATCACTGGGGGGAAATATATGGTGTGATGTTGTGTGTTTTGTTAGTACAAGTCTTTGCCTGACTTAAATCTTCCTTTCTCTTGGCAGGTCTCATTGTCCGGGAGGTAAGCATTGAAATTTCGCGCCAGCAAGTGGAAGAACTCTTCGGGCCTGAGGATTACTGGTGCCAGTGTGTGGCCTGGAGCTCAGCGGGCACCACAAAGAGCAGGAAGGCCTATGTGCGCATCGCATGTGAGTCACGGCACTAGGGCAGTGGGTTTCGGAAACTGGTGGAATGTGGAAAACTTTAGGCCGTAACTGCTCTAGATTCAAAGAACTCTAGTCAAAACTCCCAGATTTCTGCATTTGAGTTACACTTTCCCCTTTAGTCCCCAGGAAATCTCTTTTGTTGGTTTGTTTCAGGATGCTGACACTTTCTCTTTAGGGGTGTGAAAGAAATAGTGATACTTTCAAAAGATTCTGAGTTTTCTGTTTGAATCTGGCAATAATAAGGCTACAGGAAAACCGACTGTGTTCCTTTAATGAGTTTATTCCGCCAATGTGTTAAGATGCTGTTGATTAGTTTTGTTATTGGAAATAGAAATTACGCACACAAAGCTTCTCTGTTTACTTTTGGAACCATTCTAGTGCATCGAAACGCACCACTATTTTCTACACTGTGTTAAATTTGAGAGTATTCATGTTTAGGGAGAGGTTAGGAAGTGCCTCACAGAAAAGGGTTCCATAATCAAATAAATGTGGGAAATAGTTTTTTGGGGGGCAAAGTTAAATAGGTTTCTTATTGCAAAATTCTCGGATTTTTAAATATGCTAATACATATTATCCCGGAGAAAGAGATGCAGCCTGAGATCTTTTTGCAGACCCTTTTTTTTCACTGGGTGCTATTTACATCTTGAGCATCAATGAATGCTGCTTTAATCTGCCTTAAGGTTCCATACTGAGAAATTTTCTCAAGTATAAGACCACTGAAATCCAGGTAAATTATATGATCTGAACTCTGTTGTATGTCTGCATTTTATTAAATTCTGTTTTGTGGTGGCTGTCAGTATCACCCACCTAAAACATCACTGAGTCCCAGTGGTCTTGGCTCGGAGCCTTCTCCCCATTTCGTATGTGCCTCTTCCCTTCCCTCCTACTTGATCAGATCCTGGCCATTGCAAACACCCCAGCTAGTCTCCATGGCTCCAGTCATTTCCCTTTTCTGGTCCATCCTCTGTATTACCACAAATTCAGTCGTCCTGAAACTCAGGCCTCTGCCGAGAGCGCCTCCTTCCCTGCTAAATGCTACAGTGGCTTGTGAGATAAAGTAAAAATTCTTTATGATGCCATATGCCGTCGTCCAAGTTGGCTGGGGCCGGCATACAAAGTACCACAGACTGGGTGCCTTAACCAGCCCAAATCTCTTTTCTCACAGTTGTGGAAGCTGCAGGTCTGAGATCAAGGTGCCAGCAGCGCTGGCTCCTCTGAAAGCTTCTGTCGTGGGCTCGTAGATGGTTATCTCCACATCTCTTCACTGTCCTGCAACTGTCCTGGCCCACACTTCTCTTCCTATAAAGACAGGAGTCATAATTGAATTAAAGCTACCCTAAAGGCCTCATTTTAATCGCATCACCTCTGTAAAGGCCTTATCTCCAAATAAAAGTCACACTCTGAAGTCTTGAGGGTTGGGACTTTAACATGTGAACAGTTCAGGCCCGGACAGCCAGCTCTCATGGTTTACATATGCAACCGCAAAGAGTGTTTCCATTTGAGCCACAGTACATTGGAAATACTTTGATTTCCATGCTTTCTACCTATTGTTCACACTGAAGGGTTTCACCCTTGTCTTACTTCCCTTAAGTTTTGTAAACATTCATTTATTTAACAATATTTAGTAAGCCTTCACTCTGTTCTTGGGACAGTTGTACATATTGGGTATGGAGCCAAAAGCAAAACATAGGAATGATCCCCGCCCTCATGGAGTTTTACTTTCAGGTAAGCAAGGACAAACTCTAAATAAAATAAATACTAATTAGGCACAGAGCAGATGGTAAGTGCTACAAAGAAAAGCAGGGGCACCTGGGTGGCTCAGTGGGCTAAGCATCTGACCTCAGTTAAGGTCATGATCTCATGGTTTGTGGGTTTGAGTCCAGCGTCAGGCTTTGTGCTGACAGCTCAAAGCCTAGAGCCTGCTTTGGATTCTATGTCTCCCTTTCTCTGTGTTCCTCCCCTGCCCGTGCTCTGTCTATCAAAAATAAACATTTAAAAATTAAAAAAAAAAAAAAAAGTAAAGCAGGAAAGGGGGGTATATTGTGCTCGGGGAGGTTGGTCAGGGAATTCCTCTGGAAGAAGTTGACAGTTGAAGAAACCCAAAGGAGGAGGGGAAGGGGAGTCAGGCAGAGGAAGCAGCAAGTGCCACAAATACAAATCCCCTTAGGGAAGGAATGTCCAGATGGCTCAGGACACTGTAGGTGTAACATCTTTGGTTCTTATTTTGAGAAGATGACTTGAGAATGTTTTCAGCAAAAGAATTCATGATCTGATTTCCATGTCAGCAGAATCATGACTTGTGTTGAGACTGGATCAAGAGTAGAAGCACAAAGACCAATTACAAGGCTGTGCCTATGTGGGATGTTACGCTTGCCTTGATAAGAAGCAGTGAAAGTGGTGTATTCTGGATCCTAGATACAGTAGTCCTCCTTACCCAGGGCCGGGGGGTGGGAGGTGGGTAGGAAGGTTGGGGAGTTGAGGGAGATACGTTCCAAGAACCTCAGTGCATAGCAGAAACTGCAGTTAGTACCAAACCCTATATATGCTATGTTTTTTCTATACATACCTATGAGAAAGTTTAATTTATAAATTAGGCACAGTAAGAAATTAACAGCAATAAGTACAGATAAAATAGAAAAATTATAGGATGTTTGGGTGGCTCAGTCGGTTAAGCATCCAACTCTTGATTTTGGCTCAGGTCATGATCTCACGGTTCATGAGTTCAAGCCCCACGTTGGGCTGTGCACTGACAGTGTGGAACCTGCTTGGGATTCTTTCTTTCCCTTTCTCTTTGCCCCTCCTCCACTCATGCTGTCTCAAAATAAATAAGCATTTTTTAAAAAAGAATAATGATAACAATATACTATGATAAAACTTATGTGCATGTAGTCTCTCTCAAAATATCTCATTGTGCCCTCCTTCCCCTTCTTCTTATGACGATGTGAGGTGATAAAATGCCCCCGTCAGAAGATGAATGGCACAGGTGCATGATGTAATGTTAGTCTACTGTCCGTCTTTTGATGATAAGTCAGAAAAAGGACCAACTGCTCCTGGACTGCAGTTGACAGTGAGTGATGTAAACCACAGAAAGCAAAACGGTCGACAGAGGAGACTATTTTATATTTAAAGGCAGAGCTAATCGTTTTTGTTGAAAGATTGGATGTGAGACATGAGAGAAAGAGGAAAGAATGATTCAAGAATTCTGAGCTATTTGAAGAATTTGTTTTAAACGTCCTTCGTGAAGGCGTTCCCCTTTCGTGGGTCTCCCGAACAGCTGGGCGTTCCTTTCTCCGTACCTTCAGAACACTTTGTCCATTCTCTTAACGCAAGGCTTGTCTCAATTGAAGTATAGTCACTTGTTGGAATGTCTGTGTTTCATGCCAGCAAGTTCTTTGAAATCAATTTTGCGTAATTCCGTTTTGCTTAACTTTATGTCTTTTGTGCTTAGCACGACGTCTAGAACATCATAGGTATTTAATAAATTTTGTTGAATTAAAACCGTTGTAAAAATTTCCCGGTGAAGTTTATTAAATTGCTAATCTTTCCTCTCTGAGCGTATCTCTAGAGATTTTCTCTCTGTCGTTCGTGTATTCTCCGTGAAGTGGTCTCCGGGATGGGGACATGCATGCAGGCAAGGTGTTAAAGAGTGCTCGTAGGGACGGTAGTGGGTGGAGGAATGTGGGCAGTAGGATTGGGCAGAAGGGGGAATCGAGCTGTAGGACAAAGCATGGCCCCACAGGGAGCTCTGGAGCTCCAATGGTCGTTCAGAGTTGCCCCACCTTGAGAAATAGGGGGTGAGTGAGCCTTTATTCCTCCACATAGACTAGTCCATAGATGTGGGCCCTTGCTTTACCCCCAACCCCTACCAGTTTGTGTGCCCTGAATCAAGTCAGCTTTCGGCAACTGAGGGCCACACTCCCAATGGGTGGGGTCAGTCCTGAAAGGGGTCTCAGTGGCATACCCCACAATCACTATAGTCATCAACCACAAATCTTGAAGACTTTATTACTCATTCAGGATAAAGATACTTCCAAACATTAAAAAAAAATAAGAAATAGTTGTTTTGGTCAAGTATTTAAATGAATTCAAAGTTAGCTTCTAGGGGCACCTGAGTGGCTCAGGTCCTGATCTTGCAGTTCGTGAGTTCAAGCTCTACACTAGGCTCATTGCTGTCAGCCTGTCAACACAGAGACTTCTTTGGACTCCTCTCTCTCTGCCTGTACCCCACTTGTGCTTTCCCAAAAATAAATAAATATCTATAAAAAAACAATAAAATGAGCTTCTAATTACAGTCAAAAGAGGCACAATGGTATAAGACTCTCTTTCATTGCTATGTGTTGACTAATATCAATTATAATAAACATTTAAAATTTCCAATTTATATTCCTTATTAAATTGGCTTGCCTAGAAGCTAAAGTTTAAGGACTGTGTTGTTCCAAGTTATGAATATCTTGTGTCAATTTCATATATATATACATATACACAAATATATTATCATATCATGATCTGTATATATTATATGTATATACATACACACACACATATATACTCTAAACATGTCCCTATTCCCCACGTAAAAATTAAATATCTATAAGAACCCCATCTTTCTATGCAATGTATTATATAAACGTCACTGAATATAATTTGACATTTTCAAATAATAACAAAACAAACTCTTCTAGTAAGAGATTAATCTGCCCATAGCACTTTTTAATCTTCATGCATCTTTATGCAGTAAGACCGAAAAGCAGTCTGCCTATACTTCCGTATTTAATTGAACTCATATGTGTATGGCCAAGGATGACCAACAGACATGTAAAGATTCATTCACCTAGATTTATAGGATGCTGAAAAAGGAGGGGTTAAATTTCAGTTCTCCCTGTCAAGGCTGATTCCTACAACGTGAGTTTGTGCTAATGTTGCACAAACTTGCAAATTTTCTAGTTTGCCCTGTTTCAAGTGAGCTGTGGGGCTTTGCCCAGTAATATTTGACAGATGGCCATCACATAAACTGCAAATAAAGCTTAAATCTGTCTCAGACAGAGGTAACTGTGATGCTAAGGTTAAATAAATGCAATTACCTCTCACCTAATTAGATGTATACTCACGTGTACGATGGAGAGTCTCAGCATTCTTTCATTAAAAAGCTCTATTTTTCAGAAGTTTGTAAAGCAGGAATGAGTAGTGGCTCTGTGTTTATTTGCTTATAATATTTCATTTATTCAAACTATATAAAATATTAAAAGAATCTGTGACATAATCAAGGCAGAGGGGCAAAAAAGGAAACCTAAAAGTCAGAATTTAGCGAAGGATGAGCTGAGGACATGACATGCTTGCTTTGAAATTGTGCACATTTACTGGAGGGCTGGGACCTTCTTCTGAGAGGCTTCAAATGGACGCTATAGTAAGTCTCCAAGGAGCCTTTATGGTAAGACAGCTACCAGTTTCGTTAGGTCATTCCTTCCAGCCTCCCATATTATGAAGATAATGGGAAAATTCCTAGTCTTAAGGCAGGACCATAATTCAGGCAAAATGTAAATAAATACTGTCATTCTTTGAGAAATGTCTTGGTGTCGCTAAGGCTACTGTTTTGCTATTGTGATTGCTGGTCATGTGGTTGTTGTCGTTCATGGGGGGAGATAATAATGTCAGTAGCATAGTTGAGTGGTTAGAAAACAAGTTCTGGAAGCTGGCTGACATGTTCAAATCCTAGTTCCATCACTTACTAATGTGACCTTGGTCACATGACTTAACCCCTCTGAGCCTTAGTTTCATCAACCGTGAAATGCAAATGATAGGGTTACTTTAAGATTAAATTGGATAAACTTGTCAAGCATCTGGCGTCATGCCAGACACAAAACCAGTGCTTGGTGAATGATAATAGGTGCTCATGGCAACAGATACAATGATTTGAGCTTTATTTGTGTGTTTTGAAACGTCACAGCTAAACTTAAAAACTAAACACTTCTCTTCTTGTTTTACAGTTTCGTGTCTCAGGGCTTGGCTCTCAATCCTAGAGGATGAAATGCTCTGCCAATTCACATACCACTAGACTGTAACTTTTCCCCCCACTGGAGGATGGAGGACCACTCCATATGGTCACCTTCTCCTACAATTCAGTTAGAGTGGGTTTATGTGACAGAGAACCCACCTTCCTGGGAATGGCAGGATAGTTCCTAAGACTTTTTTCTTTCTTTCTTCTTTGTGAAACCCAAAAAATGGCAAAGGCCACTGGCTACAGATTGGAATTGGATCGTTCCTGGGAAGAACTAAGGAGGATCAGGTCGGCCGCCTCTGCTGTCTCTTGCCGCTTACTTGTCCCTTTTCCCTGAGATCAGAGCCACCGTGTGACCACCTGGGGGTCTGGACCAAGCCTGGTGCACACGCATGAGTCTGTAGTGTCTCGCATACCATCCAGGACAGCATTGTCCAAAGAGCTTTAAGGGGCGCGCGGGTGGCTCCGTCGGTTGAGCGCCTGACTTCGGCTCAAGTCATGAGCTCACGGTTTGTGGGTTTGAGCTCCACGTCGAGCTCTGTGCTGACAGAGCCTGGAGCCTGCTTCAGANTAGAAATAAATAAAACATTAAAAAAAAAAAAATTTTAAAAAAAAAAGAAATCAATAAAACATTTTTAAAAATCCAAAGATCTTTGAGATCTGATGTGTTTACAATTCTAGAACTTCTGCATCAAGACTAGCCACGCATCAATTGCTCGATAGCCTTACATGGCTGGTGCTGGATAGAAGTACTATAGAATAATGGTAAAAATGGTGGCACTGTTTCACTTTTTCTCCTTATATGCTTTTTTTTTTTTTTGTTAGTGAAGACACGGAAAGTCTATTCTCTCAGCAAATTTCAGGCACATAATACAATGTGACTAACTGTAGTCATCATGCTGCAGAAAAATATCCCCAGAACGTATTCATTTTGTAACTGAAAGTCTATATACCCTTTGACCAACACTTACATTCAGTCCTTGGAACAATTCCATGTGACGGGTATACTCATCATTATTTTACAGATGAGAAAACTGACAACAAGGGAGATTAAAAATCCTGCCTGAGTTCACAGCAGATATATGGAGAAGCTGGTCTGACCAGCAACAGAGTCTAGGCTTTTAACGAGCACTCTGGGTACAAATAGGAGATGAGAGGACAGTCATGTTTACGTCAGGAAGCAGTTCACAAAACTGTCTTATTTTCCACAGGCATAATGTTAGAAGCTCACTATTATTTAGTGCAGAAGTATAAGAAGGCTTCAAGTTCCCGCCTCTCCCGTTGCTTGGTCCGCTCCCACCACACCAGTCTCCTGGTTTCCTGAATGCAATACACTCATTTTAAATACAGGCTGTTTGTAATACCTGTTCCTTCCCACCTGGAAGAGTCTTCCCAGCTCTTAAATGGGGCTCACTTTCTTCTTTCATTCAGATTTCTCTGCAGAGGGGTCAACCCTGACCAGTTTACCTAAAACACATGGACTCCAACTCTGTCACTCTCCTAACCCCAAACCTGCTTTACTTTTCTTGAGGGTATTTCTCTTCGTCATTATTTGTTTCCTTTTATGTTGACTGTCTCCACCACCAGAATGTCAGCTTCACAAGATCAGGCACTTTATTTTCTTCATCACTATGCCCCCAATGCCTAAAAATAGTGCTTTGCACATGGTTGATGCTAAGTAACTGAAGACATAAATAAATGGAATGAAATTGAATTAAACTGAAAGCATAGGATGTGACAAAGTGATGATGTTATTCAATGCTAATATGTTCTTCTAGTAAAAATGGTTTTATACCCAAGTAGTTCAAGGACATCAGATAAACCTAAGCGATTGCCTCTGTGTTCCCCCTGCAAACCTCCATCACATTTTTGTACTTACTTTCTTCACAGCACTTATCAAATTCTCACCTCCTATATTCTTGCTTATTTCTTATGTTCATGGGTTGTGGTCTGTCTCCTTCACCCCCTTGGAAAGTGAGATCCACACGGGCAAAGATTTTTGTTTGGTTTATTCCCTGACGAATTCAGAATCCCTTCAATGATGCCCGGCATAGTGTGGGAACTCAGTATGTCTCTTCAAGGAATTAATTAATTGAAATTTCTGTGATCTGGGAGAGTAGTATCTTCAATGAAATATATGTAAGCTTGTGAATTCCTGTGTTTGCTTATATATACAGAAGCCATTGCTCATAGCCTCATATGTTACTTTTCCATTTCCGTCCTGTCTACTTGGCAGGAAACAAAACTGAATTATACTAAATTATAGTTACTTAACCAAATGATACATGTCTTGAACCAGGTGTTCTGAAAGACTTAGGTTATACCATGACAGAAACTGGTAGCCTAACACCAAATATCTTGGTAGTGCTCAGCGGGTTTGCCAGCACACCAGAATAAATGGCCTGTTTACCAACATGCATGTCTGAACTGTGGTTTGAGTCGATCCATTGTGCAATTATTGAAGCCCCCTAATGAGCCACTTGTAAGTCACAGAGACCAGATTTTGAATTAGAGAAGATTAACTGCACAATTTCGATTATTTTTAGATAGTAAGAGAGAAATCTTTAACAATAAATTTCTTCTTGTTTCATATAAAACTCAACTGTTTTATTAAATAGTTCATCATATGGTTCCCATTTCAAGATTAAAAACTATAACACATACCTGATTGCATCAGCCTATGTTTTTCCAAACATATTTTTCTATTGTATTTGGACAGAAATTCCCAAGATTCGTAGAGGCCCCACAAATCCGTAGACATTTACAGCTCATGTTTATTCTGCAAGGTAGACAACCAGTTGATAGAAAACTGTCTCATAAGTTATGTTTTGGGAGAAATCAGCCATCTGTGTGTTATAGGCAGGGCTGGTAACTCACTGGACTAAAATATGCCATTAAAGTAATGTTTTATGTTGTATGAAAAGGGAAGTTTACGGCTAAACTGCTTATTTGCAAGAAAAGCTTGTCTGAAATCATTGCGTTCATTTCTTCGTACTCTGAGAAAAGAGCCTTAACTTTTTGATATGTCAGGTTCCCCATCCATAAAGTTGGCATGTTTCTTATTATTTATCCCTAAGACATACCTTAAAAAATATCGTGATGGCATATAATCATTTTTCTCTAAAACTAAAGATGCAGTGTGAATATAAAAGAGTGGCTTGTATGGGTTTTTTCCCTCTTCTTTTCTATAATGGATGTCATTTGGAGTTCTTGCTCTAAAATATTTATTTTTTAAAAAACCCTTTAGCAAAACTGAATACCAATATGTTTGTTCTATAAATGCCCCAAAGCCAAGAAATAAAGAAGAACGGCTGAAATTGTGTTTCCCTTCTGCAGGGAATTTGTTCACTTAGGACTTCTCTGTCAAAATGACCTCAGTGCAGTAAGAGATAGCCATCCCTGGGTAAAATGGAAGGCACTGCCAAAATAATCCTTCTGCTGATTTCTTTAAAGATCATTCCTCTATCCTTGGATTGAACTATTAGGAAAACATTCACGGTAAATTCCAAAGAGTAGCCAAAAACATTACTTTTTTTAAAAAGAGATTACAAAATAAAGCTCTGGTATAAGCCCCCTATAATTCTATGACTAGGTTCTGTCATTATCCACATTTTGCAAATAACTGGGAAAGCCTTAAGTCACTTGACCAAGTCACTTATTTAGGAAATGGTAATTCTGAGTTTGAAGCAAACTTGTGACAATGTTTGATTTTTCAACCTAATCATAGATGAAACTTCATGTCATTTATTTTTGTTGGTTGGTTGGTTTTTGTTTTGTTTTATCTTTTACAATATTTGAGAAGAAAAGGCAAGTGGAAAATATAACTTCATCCCACATTTTGTAGACATTGTGTCCTAGCATTTAAAAATCACGGTAAAAGTTGTTGAATCTGTTTTAAAAAATCATGACTTTTTTGAATTCCAGCCAAGATAAGATAATCTATTCTTGAAAAAGAAAACCATGGCAAACTGTTTAGGGCTCTATGGCCTTAAGGTTGGCATTTGTTACTTTTAATAAGTGTCCCAAGCTCAGAAGACTAATCTAGTTCTCTCAAAATATGCTGTACTGGTCAGTTCACAGCACTTACTTCCCATTAACAGCCAGAGTTGGTGATTTAAGCATAAGTGGTACTCTACTATGACAACATAATTAGTGCCTTTTATCATTATTGGAAGATACTTCTTTTCCTTCTAAGAACACAAGTATTATGACTATATGTGACCATAGAATTATCTTATTCACTGGAGGAGCAGTTTGAAAGTACATTAAAACAAAATTTTTAAAAGTTAGAGGCTTCTGGGTGGCTCAGTCGGTTAAGCATTCAACTTTGGCTCAGGTCATGATCTCGCAGTTCGTGGGTTCGAGCCCTGCATCCGGCTCTGTGCTGCCAGCTTGGAGCCTGGAGCCTGCTTCAGATTCTGTGTCTCCCTCTCTCTCTGCTCCTTCCCCACTCATGCTCTGCCTCTCTCTCAGAAATAAACAAATGTTAAAAATTTTTAAAAATATATACAGGTTAAAAAAAAAGTTCAGCATCTCTCTGTTCATTCAACGTGTAAAAGAATTAATTGAAAATCTGAAAGTATGAAAATGTGAATCATAGTAAAGGAGCTGTATTTGCTTGATGCAAAGACAGACCTTTGTCAGAAGGTACAGAAGATGGTCAGAAAGCATAGCATGAACCTCTTCTAAGTACAGAATTTCTCTAGGTCAAGAGCTGCTTTGTCAAGACTCGCTCAGTTTGAGAAGCAAGAAGCTTAGTTCTGATACTTGGAGTATGGCTTCTTGGTAGAAATAAGCAAACAAATAAACAAAGTAATTTATTTATTTAATTAAATATCAGTATAAGCAGGAACTCTGTCAAAGTTTTGACAGTTGGGGGTGGATGGAGTGGATGTATGGGTGAGGACATTTGTAGAGGGCTTTTAGATAATAACATTGTCCTCTTAAGAGTTCTTATGTGTTTTACTTTATTTGATCTTCACAGTAACCCCGTGAAATAAGTACTGTAGTTATTCTTATTTTAGAGATGAAGAAACAAAAGCACATAAATCTCTGTACACACAGGACCAAGATTAAAGTCAGGCAGGTAGATCCAAGCTGCCTTGGTAGATGATCCAAGATCATTACCACCGTGGTAGGCTGGATAATGGTCCCAAAGGCATCAGGATCCTAGTCCCTGAAACCTGTAAACCTTACCTTACATGGAAAAAGAAATTTGCAGATGTGTTTACCCATATTGAGAGGGAGAAGTTATCCAGGATTATCCACGTGGGCCCTAAATGCCATCACAGATGCCCCCATAAGAAAAAGATAGAGATTTGACACAGATAGCAGAGGAGGGAACGTGGGATTGAAGAAGCAGAGACTGGAGTGATGCTTCTACAAGCCAAGAATGCTGGTGGCCACAGAATCTGGAAGAGGCAAGCTATGGATTCTTCCAGAGAACTTTTGGAGGCAGTAGAGCTTTACTGCCTCCCTGATTGTGGCCCAGTGAAACTGATTGCATATTGCTGGCCTCCAGACTGTGGGAAAATAAATGTTTGGGGTTTTAAGCCAGTAAATTGGTGGTAATTTCTATAAGAAATAAATACAACCACTATATAGTACTCCTCCTTCAATAGACCTACACAGTGGGGTAGGCTGCTTATAAATAGTTGGCGAACTTGAACAAGGAAGTTAACCTCTGAGGGTTTTAGATGCATTATCTGTAAAGTAAAGGGGTTGAACTGTGTCATTTCAAAGAGTTTGTATAGTTACCATAAGAGAAATTATTCCCAGATCTTCAGTAAAGGGGCTTGCCAGATTATTTTGGAAACTGATTTCAAATAAAAATTTTTTAAGGATCTCCTATATACTAAGCACCAAGCACCAAGATATATTTGACCCTAAAGAATTTTAAAATGAAAGAAAATAGCATTCAATTGCCTGAGATTAATTACTTTATATTTTAAAGGAAACTTGGGGCACCTGGGTGCCTCAGTCAGTTAAAGCAATCGACTTCTGCTCAGGTCATGATCTCACAGTTCCTGAGTTCTTGAGTTCTATATAGATATAGTTTGACATAGAAAGATGGCTATAACTATGCAGACAAACCCCTTCTCAGAAAGCTTTGTGTAGTGAACTTTAGGTTGGGACTGCAAATGCAACATATCTTGAATGCTAACTCCTGCTTAGTTATTGCCTCCCAGGGTTCTGTGCTGGGGAGGAAGAGTGAGGCTAAATCCAGACTCCTCAGAAAAGAAGATAATGACTTACATTGTAAGAGAAGGCGGTGGTGCCTCACATTTGCAATTCCTACTCTAAAGAACAAGAGCTGAGAAGAAGTCATAACCACTCTGGACACATTCCTTCTTACCTGAAAGAGCTTCAGGATTTTGTTTACATAGCAACCATAACAATGAAGACATTGGTTCAGAAAAGAATGTGGGAACATATTTATCCTATGTAGTCATCAAACATTACAGAAATAATTACAGTGTCTTTCCAGCCATCAAGGAAACTTTTGGTTCTCCTAACTCGTGTGCTAATAGTTTCCATTTATTTAAAATGGAATTGTTTCCATTTATTTAATATTCTGAAATCCTAACATTTATTGCCTAACATTATTTTTGAAAGTAGGCAAGGGAACATACATTAACAATTATAAAATGTGAATTCAGAAAATATTATACATGGAATCCTACTAACAGAAGGAGCTCTGTCCTCCAAGATCTGTTTCTTGGTTAGGTTAAGCATCTGAGAGTCAGAATGGAGGAGAGCTATGGGGAGAGATTGTCTCGGAGGTAAGAAAGAAGCCACAAGAAACATTAAGATAACTTTGACACACTCATCACTGAATTTGCTAGACCAGCATCTCAAAGTGGCAGTCTATAGGCCCAATATATCTTATCAACTTTTTGGCTTGGCCCTCAAAATACTGGCCCATGCAGGAATTCTTGATTAAGTTTGAAGCAGTTAAAAACCTATAGTATTAGGGGGGAAAAATCACATAATGATTCACATTACTGGCTTTTGTTAGCTATGAAATATGGGGCCTGTGGGCCACTGAGTCTGCATTCCTTTATGGCGACATGCAGCTCATTGCTGAGGGGCAAGAGTAAAAAGTAAAGTGGATTTGTTTTGTATTCTTGTCGCTATTAAAATTTAGAAATGAAAGCCTGGGTAGGCATAATGTTTCAAGAAAAAAAATTACTGTGCCTAACTTTCTGTCATTTATTGTCACCTGCATGGTTCTTAGATTCATGTGAACTTTCAAACGCTGTGCTAGACGCTGTCAGCCATCAGCCTATACAAAAGCTTTCCACTACTGACACTCAGTAGTAGTACCAATAGAGGGACCGTTAAGAACCAGGTGGTAAGAACCACACTGCAGAAGCAGGTTTGCTTGGTTTCTACAACCTCCCAAAACCTTCCTCCTACTGCCTACAAGATCTAGCCCAGCACCATGCATATCATGGGTGTTCCGTTAATCATCAACAATCATTAAGTGGTTCTCAGATTTAAGTGCTGAGCATAAAACACACCTGTGGCATCATTTAAAAGTATAAAATTCCAGGGCCCAACCTGAGTATGAAATCTGCATTGTTATCAAGCACAGCATGGCAGTCCCTAGATTTCACTTTGTGAAATATCATCTTCAGTAATTAGCCCCCCGGCACACATAATTATTTTGTCTCACTTGATTATGTTTATTTTGACTGGTAATGATAATACCCAATATCCATGGAGTATAATAAATTTGCTAATACAGTGGGGAAAGGTGGGGTTGGGGAGTACTATCTTTTGGGCACGTATATCCCAGGAGCAATGTTAAAATTTTATAGGTACGTCTTCCTATATAACCCTATAAAATAGTAATTATTATGCCCATTTTTCAGCTGAAGAAACTAAGGCAAGGAGCGATTCAACAGTGTACTAAAGGCCACACAGCTAGTTAAGTGGTAGAGTCAGGTCTGAACCCAGTTTTCTCTATGCTACAATGACATCTTGCCTCCCAGAACTTTCAGATTTTCACAGTGACCTACAATAAAAAATATATTTATATCATGCTCTTCTGACACATAGAAATACACATATGTATGTGTGTTTGTGTGTGCATATACATATATATGTATACACATATATACATACACATAAATATACACACATATGTTAGTGTGTATATATGATATATAATAATACACATATACATACATACATATATACACACAATATTATGTGTGATACATATGGGCATTTTCCATTCATTCAGTTTCATATTTTTAATGTTGCTTTTTAATCCACTGAATTGATTTCATAACCCTCGAAGGGTCATGACACATAGCTTGAAAAACATAGCAATAAATGTTAAATTTCAAAAGAACAATAAGTAATATTAGATACTATAATCTATAGACCATATGGCTAACGTATGCAAGAGAATGACATGCTGAAAATTTACTCATATGAGTAATCATCTTTCATTCCAGACCTCTCTATTAATAATAGAAACTGTTATAATTTATTACATGTTCTGGGTTTTATAATCTTTCAAAACCTTTTCAGATTTAATATCTTTTAATATTCACAAAACTCTATGAAGTATAGAAAAATAAAACAACCAACAGTAATAATGTAATATTTCATTTATTTTATTGTTCTGTGGAATTTAAGGATTTTCATTCCCACCAGAATAGTCTATTGAAGGATACCCATTGGAGAATTCTGTTTTTTCTATTAAGTAATGGATGCTTTATTATTGGAAAATCAATCATAAGCTTTTTTAAATATAAATTAGCAATGCCTGGTGTTTTAAAAAAGCAGAGATTATATTTTTTAAAATAATTTATTTAATTTGTCAAGTTAGTTAACATACAATATATACAGTGTAGTCTTGGCTTCAGAAGTAAATTCCCATGATTCATCACTGACACACACACCCAGTGATCATCCTAACAAGTGCCCTTCTCAATGCCAGTCTCCCATTTTCCCCACTCACCCGAAACTCCTACCTCCATCAACCCTCAGTTTATTCTCTGTATTTAAGAGTCTCTTATGGTTTTCCTCCTCTGTTTGTAACATATTTTTCTTTACTTCCCCCTATGGTCTTCTATTAAGTTTCTCAAATTCCACATATGAGTTAAAACATACATCTTTTTCTGACTGACTTATTTCACTTAGCGTAATACTCACCAGTCCCATCCACATTGTTGCAAATGGCAAGGTTTCATTCTTTTTCATTGCCAAGCAGTATTCTATTATCTATGTATATATGTATACATATATATACACACATCTATATATATGTATATATGTATATATACATGTATACATCTTATTTATCCATCCATCGTCATATATGTATCCATACATCATATCCATACATCATATATGTATACATATATGTACCCACATATATACACATATAGATATGTGTATATATGTATACACATATAGATATACATATATAGATGTATACGTCTTATTTATCCATCCATCAGTTGATGGGCATTTAATCACATTAATGGAAGAATGGGTAAGAACCATACGATCTTGTCAATAGATACAGAAAAAGCATTAGACAAAATATAGCATCCTTTCTTAATAAGAATCTTCAAGAAACTCAGGATAGAAAAACCATAAATGGAAGGTCCATAGCTAATATCATCCCCAATGGGGAGAAACTGAGAAGTTTTCTCCTAAGATTAGGAATATGACAGGGATCTCCACTCTCACAAATATAGTTTAACATAGTGTTTGAAGTCCTAGCCTCAGCAATCAGACAACAAAGGGAAATAAAAGACATCCAAATTGGCAAAGAAGGAGTCAAACTTGCACTTTTCCCAGATGGCATGATACTCTACATGGAAAACCCGAAAGACTCCACCAAAAAACAACTAGAATTCAATGCATGAATTCAGCCAAGTCTCAGGATATAAAATCAATGTACAGAAATCGGTTGCATTTCTATAAACCAATAATGAAGCAACAGAAAGAGATATCAAGGAATAGATCTCATTTATAATTGCACCAAGAATCATAAAACCTCAGAATAAACTTAACCAAAGAGGTGAAAGATCTGTATACTGGAAACTGGAAAGCTTATGAAAGAAATTGAAGATACAGTGAAATGGAAAATCATTCCATGCTCATGGATTGGAAGAACAAATATTGTTAAAATATCAATAGCACCCAAAGCAATCTATTATTCAGTGCTATCCCAATCAAAATAACACCAACATTTTTCACAGAGCTAGAACAAAACAAACAATCCTAAAATTTGTATGGAACCACAAAAGACCCCAAATAGCCACAGTACTATTGAAAAAGAAAACCAAAGCTGGAGGCATCGCAATCCTAGGCTTTAGCCTGTACTACAAAACTGTAATCATCAAGACCCTGTGGTACTGGCACAAAAACAGACACATAGACCAATGGAATAGAATAGAGAACCCAAAAATGGATCCACAAATGCATGGCCAACAAATCTTTAATAAAGCAGGAAAGAGTGTCCAGTGGAAAAAAGACAATCTCTTTAGCAAATGGTGCTGGAAGAACTGGACAGCGACATACAGAAGAATGAACCTGGATCATTTTCTTATGCCATAGACAAAAATAAATCAAAATGAATGAAAGAGCTAAATGTGAGACAGGTAATCATCAAAATCCTACAGGAAAAAACAGGCAACAACTTCTTTGACTTCGGCCGCAGCAACTTCTTAACTTGATACATCTCTGAAGGCAAGGGAAATAAAGGCAAAAATGAACTATTGGGACCTCATCAAGATAATAAGCTTCAGCACAGCAAAGGATAGAAACAACAAAGCTAAAAGGCAGCCAACACAATGGAAGAGGATATTTGTAAATGACATATCGGGTATAGGATCAGTATCAAAAATCTATAAAGAACTTACCAAACTCAACACCCAAAAAACAAATGATCTGGTGAAGAAATGGACAGAAAATATGAACAGACGCTTTTCCAAAGAAGACATCCAGATGGCCAACAGACACATGAAAAGATATTTAACATGGCTCATCATCAGGGAAATACAAATCAAAACCACACTGAGATACCACCTCACAACGGTGAGAATGGCTAAAATTAACAACTCTGGAAACAACAGATATTGGCAAGGATATGGAGAAAGGGGAACCCTTTTGCACTGCTGGTGGGAATGCAAACGGGGGCAGCCACTCCGGAAAACAGTGTGGAGGTTCCTCAAAAAATTAAAAATGGAATTACCCTATGGCCCAGCACTACTAGGAATGTTATCCAATGGCTACAGGAGTGCTGATTCATAGGGGCACGTGTACCCTGTGCTATCACATAATAGCCAAATTATGGGGAATTCTCTACTTCATAGTGTCAGTCTACCACATTGCCAAGACTTTGCCTTTTAAAACATATTTTACTCTAATAAATCTCTACAATGAAGAAGTATTGCTGAGGAAATAAATATTTTTTAAGAAATACAAACCATTGAAAACAAACTTAGAGTAAGGACATATTATCTTTTTCAAAGAAAACAATATCAGCAACCTGCCTACTCAGACACTACAGGAACATCTTTTGCTGATATTTTCATTTGGTTTCCTTTCAAAATCACTGGGGCTTGGATGGTAATGAGATGCATTATACTAAAAAATGGCCTGTGCAGCCTTGACTTTTCAATCATAGGCATTACTCACCCTTTTTGGAGTGTCAGGCAAAGTTGCTCGAGGAATGGAGATGTAATTTTCTGCCCCTTCCATAAATATGCACATTGACATGATGGGGCTTTCTTACACGCTATTTTGGGTAGGCATTTCCCTCCCCATCTCTCCATGGAGACAGAAAATTAGTTTGTCGAAGTTATTCTCAATGCATTTACAATCATCCAAGATTTAATTTTAGTTGGCTTTTATGATTGCTTCCTTGGATTTGTATAAAGAACTTTCTGGTATTTTTAATACTGAGTCATCTGGAACCTCTCATTTTCCCTGTGTTCTAACTCTTATCTCTACCTATAGATCCAAGTATCCAAAAATTCCATGAAAATTGTCCTGAGGGAAAATTATAAGCTGTTCTCTTCAAAGATTCACCAACTCCTCTATTATTTAAAAATGATTTTTTCTATTGTTTCTCTTAGACACTGATCATTGGTAAAGCTCCTTAAAGATCCATCAGAACCAAGAAGTATTTTGTTCAACACAGGAAAACTTTTTTCCCCCTCAAACACATATCTAAAATTTTAGTCTAGTCAGTCATTATGGCCCTTTTATATAGCAAGAGAGACTTTGGAAAGCATCCAGACATTTATTTTTATTTTAGAAATGAGAAAGGTAAAGTCAGTCTTCAAACTCCCAGTTAGCCTTCTTTTCTGTTTACCACATTGCCAAAAAGCAAAGCTCGTATTTGTAGAATGCCATGAATTAGCGTATTCCACGTTATAAATAATTTGTAGCCACAGTATTATTATTGTGCAAAAACAATTCATCGAAAGAATCAAGATTCTACAATAGAAAATGAGACGTCGTATGTGCCCATGCATGTAGGTATTCTGAAAGGCTTTCTTTGATTACTGTGTAAATGGTAAATAGAAATCCATATAGTTTCAAGTCTGATTCCACGTCTGCTAATTGGATTTTGCTGTATGGATTTAGTAAGCCAATATTCATGCTCTTAAGTAAACATCTCTCAGAATACATGCATATGACAAAGCTGGTTTTCTTTTAATCGCTAGAATCAACGACGAAATCGGAGGTAGGCCAAGTTGACTTTGCAAAAGCAATCTAGGTTATAATGAAAGGACTTTATACTTATTTTAATATCAGCCTTAGACCTAATGGAAAGAAAACAGAAATGTAGAATCCTAAAGGTCTTCTAAGGGCATAAATTCATCTCTTTTCCTGACAGGAGTACCCACATTATTCTGAACCGTTCTGTTTTACATCTAATTCCTGGCTGACAAGTGTCCGTTTTTCATGCTTATTCATTCGTCACCCCTGTGTTCTCTCTGCCTGCAAGGCATCCTGCCTGCCTTCTATCACATCTCTGCAAATGATAAAGGATATGCTTAAAATGTTACCTCCCTTCCCTTGCAGAAGCATCCAGAAGGGAGCAGCTGCACTTCTGGACAACCACCATATATTCTATGCTCATTACACAACCTGAGAGCTAGAAAAAGGGTTTATGGCAGAAATTCAAAGGATTTTGCAGGAAGAAGTATTGCCTCGTGGGGGGGTTAAATGTGAGATCATTTGAGAAATTACATAAAATTTATATGGAGTTTAAAGCCAAGCCATTAAAACAAAATAATTACAAGGTATTCATGATGGCTCAGTTAAACCTGTCTTCTCGAAGTGCATGCCTCTGATGTGTGGTCACCATTCTCAGGAAACAAGGATCCTCGCAAGAAGTGCCTTCATATGGCAGGAATTTGAACACGATGCCAAAAACGACACTATATCCTAAGAATTATAGCATGCTGCATTCAAACCCATTGGCTCTTAATGGTGCTGCTGACTTCTGTTGCCATACAATTTTTGCAAAAGAGCAGTAAGTGCTCATGATGGTCATATTGCCAGTTCCTGTGCATGTATCAACCCAGATTGGCTTTCATTCGCCCTTCACACCTAAGTGTCCCAAACTAGTGGCTCCTTCCGCCTTCTGAGTCCTTCCTGGCATTTGTGCTGTTGGCCTCTCATCTTGTTAAAACTTTATTCTCCTCTTGGTTCCTCTGACACAGGTCTGTTTGGTTTCTCTCTTGCCTCTTTGTTCATGCCGTGTCCTTCTGCTGGCAGCTTTTTCTCTTGAATGTTGGTGTCCTGTGTGTTGAATACACAGTCTTTCTCCTGGTGATGTAATCTATTTCCCGTGCTTCAGCCGTCTCCTAGACAACGAAGCACAAATCTCTTACAAGGAGGTTTTTTATAAGTTCTAGGCCAGTGGGTCTCAACTTGGGGTGGGTGGATTTTGCCTACCGGGGACATTAGGCATCTGCCTGGGGGCATTTATTTTGCCATGGCTGGAAAGGGTGCTCCTGGTTTTTGGTAGGTGACTTCCAAGGATGCTGCTAAGTTTTATCTTGCTATGCACAAGACAGCCTGACAACAGAAAATTATCCAGTCCCAAAAGTCCGTAGTCCTGAGCCTGAGAAAATATGATCTGGATTTATTGCACTTTCCATTTGAATATCCTGCACACACCAAACTGAACCTACACCAAATACATCACTATCTTTCTCTTCACTTTCCTAATTCTGTACCATTTCATCTAGTGATGGCACCATTTTAACAATTGCAATAGCTAAGAATATACTATTATTCTTGCCTCCTGGCACTCTCCAAATACGTGGGTCTTCTCCTGGCACTCTCCAAATACGTGGGTCTTCTGAAATGTATGATCTTTTCATTTCTAGAATCTGCTTCCTCTTCTTCCTCCTCCTGCTTCCTCCTCCTCACTATCACTGGCTGAGTTCAAGACCCCATCATCCCTCCTCATCTACTCAGATGGGTCCCTAACTATCTTCTATGTCTTTACTACCACCTCAATCTATCTGTCACAATGAGGGGAGTATGATCTCTAATCTCTTTCCTTTGTTTAAAAACTTTTGAGGGTTTGCCATTCCTTAGCCTGGCAGAAAGGCTCTCCACAAGTAGATCTCAGCTTACCTTTTTAGTCTTGAGTCTTTATCTTACACATTATCATCTTGGGCACTTAGCTAGTATCTACCAAAGAATATACTACTAAATATTGAAATAATTTGTTTTAGTTATTTGGATACATATGTGCCTCACTCTTTTTCTTAGCCCTCATTTTGTGATGTGCTGATTAATTTAACCAAGAGTGAGTCAATAAGTTCTTTAATTTGAGAAATAATTCCAGTCATCATTTCTTCACCCTACCCCACATCAGATGGGAGTTTTTCAGAATGATTTTTTTAATAAACAAGACATATCTTATTAAGAACATTTGTCCCATAAAAGTTGTTCATTGTTGCTATTGTTTTCTT
The DNA here is from genome assembly GCF_008692635.1 of Crocuta crocuta. Classification (NCBI taxonomy): domain Eukaryota; kingdom Metazoa; phylum Chordata; class Mammalia; order Carnivora; family Hyaenidae; genus Crocuta; species Crocuta crocuta. Next base: position 4,336,767 of record NW_027529638.1, on the reverse strand, counting down.
TTTTTTTTTCTAATGTTTTATTTATTTTTGAGAGAGAGATAGAAATAGTGTGAGCAGGGGAGGGTCAGCGAGAGAGGGGGACACAGAATCTGAAACAGACTCCAGACTCTGAGCTGGCAGTCAGCACAGAGCCCAATGCAGGGCTCAAACCCATAAACCATGAGAGGATGACCTGAGCCGAAGCCGGACGCTTAACCGACTGAGCCACTCAGGCACCCCCATTGCTGCTATTATGTTCAACAGTATTGGCATTTTGCCAAAATTTTTATCTTAACGCGGGTCCAAAACAAAAGAAACTACTATGTAAGAAAAGAAAGAGTTAAAAAAAAAGAAGAAAAGATGAAAGTAACAAGTTTTTAATGTTTTTGTTGGAAGGACAAAGATTAACCAAAAGATGTGTGAAAGGGATGTCTGTAATAGCAAAATATATATAAATCAAGGCCCAGAAGGTTCTAATGTAGCATTGATTACTTTGCTGTAAGGTTGTCAGTAATTTGATAGATATGTTTCTTGCATGTAAAATAAAGACATGACTTTGATAAGTTATAAGTTCTAAAAACTCTGTGGATTTCAAGTGTTTATTTTTGCAATACACTCAATTTCTTCATCATCAAATAAGAAATGGGCTTCTGACAGAAATTTTGTCCCTATTTGGAAAGTCTCTTGTCTTACCTCAGTTCACATATAGCCATAATTTTTTTACAATCCCTAAGCTTTTGAAAGTTTTCTTATGCCAGGAAATTCAACAAATAGCAAGTATGTTATAATGGATTTTTTTTTCTGTGTCCATACTTCCCGATGGTGCTTTCTCGTAGCTCTTTGAAAGACATTAGGGATATACCTCCAGAGTTTTTGGGTTTCCACCTATAGTTCAGTAGGCTAAGATGGTACTTTTAGATTCTTTTTTTTCTTTTTTTTTAAATGTTTTATTTATTTCTAGGAGAGAGACAGCGTGAGCAGGGGAGGGTCAGAGAGAGAGAGGGAGTCACAGACTGAAACAGGCTCCAGGCTCTGAGCTGGCAGTCAGCACAGAGCCCGACGCAGGGCCCGAACCCACGAACCGCGAGATCATGACCTAAGCGAGAAAGTCGGACGCCTAACTGACTAAGCCACCCAGGCACCCCAAGTACTTTCAGATTCTTAATCTTTATCAAAGATATGGCATGGAAGGAGAGAAGCACTAATTTACAATCAAAATCAACTGGATGAAATTCCAATAACTTTTCATTGGAAGGAGCTGGAACTGTACGTGTGTGAAATAAAATGTTTAGTAGATTTTTTTTGTTTATTGAAATGTTGCTTCAAAGCTCTGTGGCTGAATCATTTATTTTTTAACTTTGGTATTTAAAATGGCAAACTGATTTTTTTTAATCGATAGTTTTGGGTATTTTTTAATGTTTATTGATTTTGAGAGGGCATGCACATACGTGCACATTGGGGAGGGGCAGAGAGAGAGAGATGACGAGAGAGAATCCCAAGCAGGCTCCACGCTGTCAGCACAGAGCCTGACGCGGGGCTCAGTAATCTCACAAACCATGAGCATGACCTGAGCCAAAATCAAGAATCGGATGCTTAACTGACTAAGCCACCCAGGTGCCCTAAAATGACAAACTGATTTCTATCATGTTTATGTCCACCTATAACAATTTTTAAGAGTCTACCGCATATTTTAGTAACTATAACTACATAAATATGTAATTAAGCAGCTGGTATATTTGGGCAGAAATGATCATTTAATCTTCTAATTGAAGGATGACTACATAATTACATATTGAGATGTTTCTAGACTCATCCCCATAGTTACTCTTTTCCTTGCCTTGTGTTTGAGACACCTCAGGGAGCTACGTTCATTCTTTCAGGACTCCAGCATTCTGTTTTCCCCTCTGAAACAAAAACTTCCTTTTGAGTTATTGATGAAAAGATCTCAGAGTTATTACAACTTTAATAGTATCTATTATGAAGAGAAAAATAAAGCAGACGGTGTGTGTGTAAGAATCATGACAATGGGACTCTTTTGATAAAAAATGTGATCACCATATTGGATTATCAAGAAATATTAAGGAAATGCAATTAATCGGTGTCACTGATTTATAAAATTTGGTTCTCCAAAGCATTCCGTTAAAGATTAAAGTAGAAGCAGTTAATAGCCTCTGAATTTCATGTTTTTCACCACACAGAATATAATAACCCAGATTATGGTATAGTACTAACAACGTGTGTTTAAAAAAATACAAAGATACAGGGGCGCATGGGTGGCTTAGTTGGTTAAGTGTCCTACTTCAGCTCAGGTCATGATCTCACAGTTTGTGAGTTCAAGCCCCGTGTCGGGCTCTGTGCTGACAGCTAGCTCAGAGCCTGGAGCCTGTTTAAGATTCTGTGTTTCCCACTCTCTCTGACCCTCCCCTGTTCACGCTGTCTCTCTCTTTCAAAAATAAATAAAACATTGAAAATTTAAAAAAAAATACAAAGACACATACCAAACTGGAACATTTTTTATCGCATTTTCCATAAATGAATAAATGTTAATTATTAGTTTTGTCATGTATTTTATTACCTGTGTTTTCCAGATCTACGGAAGACATTTGAGCAGGAACCCCTGGGAAAGGAAGTATCCTTGGAGCAGGAAGTCTTGCTCCAGTGTCGACCACCTGAAGGGATCCCAATGGCTGAGGTGAGTAACAACAATTCTTTGCATTTAGCAGTTGGCACTTAGTTATTTTAACGGAGGCCTAATCCATGGCTAATGGTGCAGTGAATTAGGGTATGGCATGATGAATGGGTGGTAATGGAGTCCTAACTGCCTGCTGCTGGCAAAATAGATTGATTGGGAACTGATTAATGACTTGGGAGTCAATTAGAATGCCCCACTGGACAAAGCCACAGGCAGCTTGGTTTAATTTTGTCATTCTCTTTCAAGAAATCAGAAACATTGCTTTATTTTATCTGGCACTTATCATATGGAGAGGTGATAAGACTTAATAAAGTACCATTGGTTTTATTCTTGTTCTTGATAATATGCAAAAAAATGTAAAAAGAAAGTGCTTGTGTGTAAGCGCGTGTGAGCCCGTGCACCCCACATGTATATTTCCTGTTCTGTGATGTAATTTAAAGGTCATATCTATACACCATGAATAAAAACATGTTTGAGAAATAACAAGTGTCAGTTTCCTACCATAAGCTTTCTATCAAGCTCTTCTTTTTCATTTTTTTTTTTTACTAACATAAAGCCTATTGACTGTTAATAAAGTATTACGAATCAGATACATACCATGTTTTTCATTAGCACCAAATGTGTCCTTTGAAAATGCCTCTCTACAGGGAATAGGCCTACATGGCCACCACGGAGTGGCCTGCCCTCCTTGAGACATTCACCATCATAGAGTATACTTGTTGAGGAAAACTGTCTAATACTGTATCTTTCATCTATTAACAAATAACTCTAAGCTCTCAAGAATGTTACCTTTTATGATTATTAGGAGACATCCTAATGGGCATCCTAATGGGCATTGCCCTAGCCACTATTGCCCTAGCTAATTGGGTATTCTGTGGGCCCAGAAACACTTTCACTTTGACACGTGAATTTGATACATAGGTGCCAATCTGTTGCTCCTCATTAACCTCCAAACTACACTGAGTCCTTTGGAATTATTACTCTTTTATTGCATGTATGGAAAAAGGCATTTTTTTAGTTGTTGCAATTTGGGACTGAATATGAGCACAGCTGATTTATTTTCTTGTAAAAATAAGCCTTGAATTCTCCTTATCTGTGAAATTGCAAAATAATATTATCGACAAAATATAGTTCAAAAAGTGTTTCATAGTTAAACATGTACTTACTATTAGCTATCTCGTAGTTTTTCGGTCTTTTGAAAGTTGAAGCAAAGGTGGGAGCCAGCTCAGTTAACTGATCTCACCGTCACAAGATTAACATCTGATTGCTCTTTCCAAATTATATAAATAGCGAATTAAGAAATTTAGGCAAGGCTCTTAGAAAACAGCTCCATTTTTTCTCTCACAGCCATTTATATCTCTCCGGGTGTCAATGCAAAGAATAAAAGTAGTGGTTTTTTTTTGTTTTTTTTTTTTTTAATGTTTATTTACTGTTGAGACAGAGGGAAACAGAGCATGAGCAGGGGAGGGTCAGAGAGAGAGGGAGACACAGAATCCGAAGCAGGCTCCAGGCTCTGAGCTAGCTGTCAGCACAGAGCCTGACGCGGGGCTTAAACCCATGAACCTTGAGATCATGACCAGAGCCAAAGTCGGATGCTTAACCGAAAGAGCCTCCCAGGTGCCCCTCAAAGTAGTATTCTTAATGAAACTTTTTATTTTACTTTGCAAGAAAAGAACTATTTTTTGCCTTGTTACAGGCATTCCATGGCGCTTTCTAGCACTGCATCAGAGACTTTACATGATGTGATGAAAGGAGGCAACTCTTCCCTATTCAGCATTTTATTTCACTTATAATAGTTCATCTGTCTCCTTAATTGTATTTTTAAAATTCTAATACAGACCTTCATTAAACTGCCTTAAAGACCAAAACATGTCCTGAGTAACATGGGTGTCCACAGCCTCATTTTTACCNTTTTTTTTTTTTTTTTTTTTAGTCTCTTTAAGAAAGTGGTTCACTTTGTCAAGAAGTAAAGATTCATGACTGAAAACTAATTGGCTGCGAACTTTATTTGTATCATCAGTGGGGAAGAGATCAATTAACACTTGGCAAGCTCAAAAATCATATACCCATTTGACATTCAAAGAACTATATTTAATGCATTTTTCTCCTTTTTTTTTTTTTTTTTAAGTCAGAAGAGACATCAAACAGTCCTGCTCAATAGCAGGCTAATGAACTCCCAGGTAGATATTTTCCAATATGCATAGAATCACCAAGATCAGAAAGTTAATAAATGCCTTAATGGGACACATTACAACAGTCATTTGCTTAAGAGGAGCAGATAAACAACAACAACAAAAAAAAAAAAAAGAGAGAGGAATGAAATGTAACCTGGTAAATTAAAATATTATAAGATTATTTTGATTATATGATAAATGCATTTATTATTTAATATTTAAATTGAAGAATCTAAAAGCATAAATATAGCTTAGAATGAGATACTGATCTTACAGATCAAACTCTTGCATTTTACCATAAATAAAGTCAATCATGAAGGTATACTGGCAAGGATTTGTGTTTCTTTTGTGTCCAAGGCAAGTGATTCTAAAAAACTCGGATGGTAAATGTCCAATGGATACATGACTTGATCAATTCAGTTGATCTTTGTTTTATAAGCATGTGTCTAGCTCCAATGAAGAAGTAGTCAGGTACATTCTTTGCAGAATATGAGGAAACAATTTTCTAACTTCCCATAAAAGTCAATAAATTTCTAAAGACCTATACCAATCTATTTTTTTATTTTTTTTAATGTTTTTATTTATATTTGAGATTGAGAGAGAGAGAGAGAGAACATGAGCAGGGGAGGGGCAGAGACAGACAGAGACAGAATCCAAAGCAGCTCCAGGCTCTGAGCTGTCAGCACAGAACCCAACGCGGGGCTCAAACCCACGAACGTGAGATCATGACCTGAGCTGAAGTTGGACACTTAACCAACTGAGCCACCCCGTGCCCCAAGAACTCTACCAATCTTAAATTACAGTGGTATCACTTTTGATACAAATAACAATATAGGCATTTCTGAGGTCATAAATAACATTTAATATCATCCCCTATTTTGGCTATGGTCTCTATTACAGAATGTTAAACTAATTTCCTCATAGAACTCTAGGTGTAAAGTTAACTCTTTGACTTTGGGCAAGGTGTTTCAAGTCTCTGTATATATGTTTTCTGAATTATAATATGGAAATAATAATAATAGTATCTATTCAGAGTATAGTTTTGGAGTTTAAATGAGATGATGCACGTAAATCACTTAGAACATCAGCCATTTTTAGTACTATTATTATATTATCACTTATTGATTTACAGAAGACTAAATTCAAGCTCTTGAATTCAGAATAGGCACTAAGCACATTGTACCTGTGCTGGGTGCTGTGGGGCACACAGACATAAAGCTTCTGTCCTATGAAAAATCACCAATATGCCCTCCTGTGTTCTCCAGCCAGGGATTTGGTCAGAGTTCATAAGTACTGCAAATGAAGATCACATTGTAAGCTTCAAACAAGGAAAAGCCCTTATTTATATAAATAACTACTTCACAAGGGACTTGTTCTGCAGCTGTCTACAGCAAGTCATGACAAGTTGCCGTCCTTTGTCTAATTTTTGAAGGCACTGCTGTCCACTTGGTCATCATGATCCTAAGACATTGGATCAGCCTACATATTTTATTTATTTATTTCAAAGAGGACATTTGGGATGAGGCTACTTTTGGTAGTTCTCCTTTTCAGGGCCAAAAGAAAGAGAGTGACAAAGTTTCAGAGGAGGAAGAGGCCAATCTAGGTTTCTTATACTCCATCTCTCTAAGTGGCGACCCTATGGGTAAGAAAAATTATGTTGTGGGCACCCCAGGATACAGAACATGGGTTCCAGAGCTCTAAGCTTGGCTCTCCCTCTCCTGGTCTCCTTGCCAAGTCCTTTCTTTATATCTGTTTTATTTAATATATTTAACAACTATATGACTTCCTTAGCCCCGGGGCAGTCTGAAGGCCTTGCCTGTGTCAGTTATAAACCCTTTAGCTGCTGAATCATAGGGTGCTTCAGGGAGTCATCCAGTCTTGGGATGGAGAAGGGGAGCACTCAGTTACTTAGCAGCACATATAGAATTATTTCAGCCATCCCATAGCACCTGGCATGGATGAACCAATGTGATTGGCTCCCATATACCATGACTTTTTTATAGTTCCAACTACTACTTATGTTGAAATGTATCTGTTTACTCTTCTGCCTGCCTGACTAAACTGTGATCAAATAAGGAGCAAAAAGAGATTTTGCTCATGTTTTATCTCTAATGCTCAGAGACTGAATCTACTTAGTAGATTCTCTAACTATATTTAATTAAATGAAGGAAAGAGTCTCTGTTGGATATGGCTACATTTCAGGAAATGGAGGTGGAACTTTCCACAAAAAGAAGATTTGTCACCCCTGAAGTTGCAGCCCTATTGAGAGAACTCAGTGTGGGGTGAGGGGATTCATTAGTCTGAAGCCTGAGAGCAAANGCTGGGGGCTTTGGGAATTAATTTTAGTTCAAGGAGTATAGGGCAGGTTAATAATAATCATATTATAATTAAGAGTAGACCAAGAGTAGACCACATGGGAGAAAGAAAAACAACCACCAGAAACACTCTACATTGGTATTCCCACTATTTAGTGGTCCTTGCTAGGACCATGCCAAAAATACAATGTTTTTGTTACATTTCTGGGAGGGAATTTTGCCTCCCTTTCAATAGACAAGCCTCTCCACCTCCCTAAACAAGCCAGAAAATGAATACACTGATGAATGGGTGCTGGGTGTTCCAGTGGTATAATGGCAGTGCTCTGGAAAATGAATCCCTCCTTGCTCATCTTAGTTTATGCCTCCAAAATGTTGTGTCACATGGTGAGCTGGAAATATTCTCAGAGATACTTTATTTCATCAGAGTATCTCTTTTGGAGAGTTCTGGGATCAAAACATCAATGGATACAAGATTTGTTGGCATGGCGGAAGGAGCAAAATGGAATTTTTCACTAAAACCTGTGATTTGTATCACCTATAACAAGGGGATAATTGCTTCTCTAATTATAATTGAGCCATTTCTCATAGGAGTTTAATTGGCGGCATAGGACACAGTGTTCAACTTATTGACCCAGTTGTGCTTAGAAGCCGTCCTCTTATTTATCAACATTTGCATCTCTAATTAGCAAGTGGGAAAATGTGGGTTGAAGTGCAGCAGAATAGCTTATTTGGCTGAGTTTAGTCTTGATAAGCAGGGAATGGATTATTTTTTTAAGCTAATAGTGCTGTGGCAGAAAGCGGGTGGCCACTAGAGGCTCCGCCAAATGTGCAGCATCAGGTGGCGCTCCATCTAATTGATTACTAATATGGCTGCCGAACATTTTGTTTCATGAGAGGCATGCGTGTTGCACTGCCATCCCCTCATAATTGGAATTTTACGTTGATGCCTCTCCATGCAGGTGCATTGTCTTCCAAGCTGTGCTTTATATTCTTCGCAGGTGAAAGGGAGAAGAGTTTGAATACAACTTTGGGAAGAGATACTGCTGTCAGCACCCAGTAATATCTGTTGGAGTTTTCTCCTAGCGTGTGTGTAGCAACAAGAAGGGGTTTTTAGTACGAGCTGGTTATCAGCCTTGCAAACAGTTTTGCACAAGTATTAGGTTCCCTGACCACTAGGCAGCTTGCAAGCTTTGCACTGGTTCAATCTACAGTTGCCAACATCACCTCTTTATTATGGTTACCTCGTATGTTTTTCTTCCAATATCTGCCTCTAATAGTTATACGCAAGCTGACCATAAGCCCAGATAACCATGTAAACCAAATTAAAAATAATAATAACATTAAACGATGCCAATATCCATTTAAAAAAAAACAGTAAGAAATGATAAACCTTTTTTAGACATGTAATAGATTGTGGCTTGACTCCGTGTGCATATATAGTGGTTCCTTTGAGCTCTAGCACAGCATGCAGCCTTTATTTGTTAATCATTAATTCACTGATTCAAGAAATATTTATTGTCTCCTCACTGTGTGCTGGATAACCTTCTAGTTGCAGAAGATACAAGTTAGCCAAAGTCCCTAACGAGTAAAAACAAAACAAAACAAAAAAATGACTAAACAAGAATAGAAATAAATGATCAAGGAATTGTCAGATAATTGCAAGTTAAAAGAAGTAAGATAAGGTCATATTTGAGAAGTTGATGGTTATTGGAGACTGAAAGTCACTTTGGAGATTGGAAGTCATTTCAAAGTCCAAGGAGAATCTAGCTATCGAGGTACTATGTGAGCTGTGGTCTGAATGACAGGTAAGAGCCAGTCTTAAAAAGATTTGGGTCAGGAAGTTCCACAGATGGGGAGCAAAATACCCTCAGAAGGAGTTGATGTGGCTTTACATGTAAAAAGAGTAGGGGTGCCTGGGTGGCACAGTTGGTTAAGCGTCCAACTTCAGCTCAGGTCATGATCTCACAGTTCATGAGTTCAAGCCTTGCATTGGGCTTCATGCTGACAGCTCAGAGCTTGGAGCCTGCTTCGGATTCTGTGTCTCCCTCTTTCTCTGTGCCTCCCCGCTCACTCTCTGTCTCTCTCTTTCTCGAAATTAAATAAACATTAAAAAAATAAATTTAGAAAAAAGAGGCCACTGTCTTCAGAGACACAGTAAAGCCCTGAGGAGGGCTTTGTGGACTTACTGGAGGACAAGTATGTGAACTTATAGAATGGTAAGTAGTTTAGACCAATCTCTGAATGCATGAAAAACCACTGGAGATTTTAAGTAAGGAATTGTAATGTTGTAGTATACATGCTTTCCAAAGATCATTCTTGCTACTGCATGGAAAATAGACTTTGGTGATGTCAGAATGGAAGCAGGGATCCATTTAGCGGACCTTGCCTGAACGTAAGCAAAAGAAAATGGTTGCTTGTCTTAGGGTAGAAGTAAAAGATGGAGGGAGATGGAAAAATAAAGGAACATTATTTTAATTTCTACACGAATAAAAAATTCTTTTGGGGGGGAATAAAAAATTCTGAACATGATTTTTAAATTTGCCCTTATTAAATGAATAAAATCTAGAAAATTTTTGGTCTTTCAGGAGAAAGTAAAATCTTCCAGGCGTAGGTGCCCCTGTTTTCAAACACAGTCTCTTTCTTAGTGGCAACAGACAATGACCTAGACTCTATCTTTAACCACAGGGCAAGATGATCTTTTATTTCTGTTACCTTATTTCATAAGAAAAGTAGATCTGTTTCTTCAGTAAGTTCTCTTGTTTTGGAGCTTCTTTCAATGATTTTATCCATATGCCTGTAGGCACTATTTCCTGTAAATTCACTGGGGGTGACAAAATGACCGTCCTAGAGAGCAGAAAGCCAGTGCTTCCTTTTTTTTTTAAATTTTTAAATGCTTATTATTAATTTTGAGAGAGAGAGAGCAGAGCAAGAACACAAATAGGGGAGGGGCAGAGAGGGAGACAGAGTCCCAAGCAGGCTCCAGGCTTTGAGCTGTCAGCACAGAGCCCAACACAGGGCTTGAACCCACAAACCATGAGATCATGACCTGAGCCGAAGTCAGACGCTTAACGGACTGAGCCACCCAGGCACCCCAAAAGTCCAAACTTTTTAAATGTGGCCAGACTTAGCAAGAGTCCCACTCTTACTTAGTTAATAAGAAATACTGAGAGTTCCTTATCCTGAAAAGCAAATTTGTAGTAAAGATTCATTAGGAACTAACCATAGACTAGTCAATGTTGCTTTGCCCTGAATTTAAGGACATTTCAGTGCCATTTTGCTCCATTGGAAGATATTACATATAGTCATTCTACTCTGGACATTTTAGGTTGTCGTTGCTATTAGTTGATTTAATAATTCATTAGGTCAATGTGCTTTTATCTTCTCATAGTTGAACTTAGGCTTTAGGAATGGAAGTTTTCAGATTTCGAGACAAGTTTGCCTCCACAGTATGGTCTGTGTACATTCGGCTCTCAAAAGCAATAAGCCAGACATATGTGCAATTAAGGGAGTGTTTCCTCAATAGGAAGACAAATTCCTTTCTTAGCAAATTCCTTCCCTTTGTAGAAGTTACAACTGAGCAAAATGCCACTACATTTTCCACTTTTTTTTTTTTATTCTTTGGGTTTTTTTTTACAATTGTCTAAAGATATAATTTCAACATGCTTGAAGATCAGCACTTTTTAAGGCATAAAAACAGCATACTTTCACAAGGTATAGAATATTGTGGACAGTAGTCAACATAGAAGTGAATAAGTATCTTATTTGATTGCAAATCTGACAAGCAAATGAATGCATAAACAAAGTAGCCTTCTATTCTTGACAAGAGAAAACTTCTGGAGCAATGTCTCCACAATAGCTGTGGGGGAGGTGTGGGGTGGAGGGAGAAAGCTCTTGTCCTTTTACACCATTTTTTTCCTCTGATGGCCTCTTGCTTTTTGTATTTTAAGGCACTTTTTGTGCACAGCTGTTATGGAGAAAGACCATTTGTTTGCATTCTATAATGAAGATGTTCTTAGTCATATGAAGTACCTACAAGAGATGGTGAGGAAGTGTTGCCAGGGTAAGAAATCAGAAGAAAGTAATTCTGAGATTGCAAATGTTGGAGCAATTGGAGCCAAACTCTATGTAGTAAAAGTCGCCAGCAGGCTGTTAGCTATAGCCATCCTTTAGAATCTTCTAGGCTTTACTATTCAAAGTGTGATGCATAGATTATCTGTATTGACATGACTTGGGAACTTCATAGAAAGGCAGAATTTCAAGACCTACCCCAGGCCACTTTATCCGAATCTGCATTTTAGCAAGAACATTAGAACCAGTCTGCGGTACTGGTTCTCAAACGAGGATGCACTTTGGGGTCACCTGGGAATTGGTACACTGTCTAGCCTGCCTGTCAAGATTTTTAATAGCTCCCCAGGTGATTCTGCGACCCAACAAAGTTGGAGAACCACTGGTCTAAAGAGCAAGGTGAAAGCAAACAAATACAGGAAAACCTTCAAACTTGTCACTTCTAAACCAGTCAATGAAACTTGGCAGACTCCCAGCTTCTAGCCAATGCTCCTTCTAGAAGCTTGACTTGGCTCAGTGTGCATTTGATAATCACCCCATAATTGCTTTTCCCATTTGTTTGATTAATGGACCTGCATCCAGCGACTCCAGGCTGAATCTCCATTCTCTCAGGTGTACACTCTTCTCAACTCTGTTGTGTCATTTCCAGTCTCGATGTTCTGACTTGAGGGGCCCCAGTTTGAGTTCAACAGAGTAACCTTTCTGATAGATGAGGGTTTTTCCAGCTAATGGTTGCTGGAGTCACTTTTCATGTTGGGTGGCATGTGGCAGTTTCTCTCCGTTAATTAGAACAAATGTGCCAATTATGTTAATGTTTCTCCCGATACCAATCAGTGAATAATTAGACACAACACATCTGTCTTTCACAGGGGAGTAGAATAGGAGAGAAAACTGCAAGGTGCTTTGTTCTTTATTATTGACATATATGATTAGACGATTCCTTAACCAATCACATTGTGAACAAGTCCATGTATCTTAACAGACAAAGGGTGCCAATAGCTTCTTGGGGAAGAGCTGAGCACCTTTCACTGTTAGCAATTTTCTGATCAAAATTCAACTGTCTCCAAAAAGATCTCTGTAAACAAGTGATTCTTCCTTCCTTTTTTTTTTCTTTCATTTTATTGCCCTATTTGGTAAAATGCAGGTATGTCATTTTACATTTTAAATGTAACTTACAAAAAGAAACAATTTCTTAAGTAGAAGTATTTAAAACGCTCAAAAAGGATTTAGCTTTATTGATATAAAAGCTCACATTGAAAGAAGTCACAAAACTCAGCCCATAGGATTGTGTTGAAGCTGTTGTGAAGATATGTAAATCGCCATCAGACTGATAATTTGTTATTTGCTTTTACGTCTCCACGTACCTTAACTTTGGAGCTTTCTGATTCATGGAAACATTTCTTTTGCTTCTATTGTTGCTCTGCTGGCGCTTGGGCTGCATACTTGGCATGGTTTTACAGAGATGGAGTTATAGCCAAATTATTTCCTATTGCAAGCAATGCCTCTGCCCTTGTGTTGATTCTGGCAGTATGGAGAAGAGACATATGAAACCAATCCATTAGTCTTCCTGAAGGTAGTCAGAGCATATTCTAGATACGCTGTTACACAGAGCTTTTTGTTTAGTTTAGAATATAAAGTGTATATACTTTAGCGAATACCGCTCAGGTTCCTAATGTTAAGTAATATCGAACTGTGTACTTTTATGATCTAAAGGTAAAACATCATCGTTGTTGTGATAAGGTCTATATTACTGTGGGTTCAAATATATTGTCACTATTTCTGTTTTTAAAATGGTTGGAAACTAAGAAAGGAATTTAGGTTGTAATTTTTTTTCCTTCCTGAGGCACTGATTTGCTTAAACAAAACAGAGGAGTGACTGAGAGAAAACATTTAATGTATTTGGAAATAGTGGTGATTGCTAATATTAGTTAGTGCCAGACCTTCCTAAAAAGCCTCTGATGTGTGCATCATCCTCAGATATATTCTTTCTGCCCAGGGGTTTGGAGGAAGGGACAAGGCAATAGGGAGGAGGATACAGCTGTTGATTTATTTTTATTACACCATTTTGCCCAAATATTTGTGTTTATTTTTTTAATAGTAAAATATGAACGTAGGTACGTTTTACACAGTTTTAGTAGTAAACCATGAAAAATATTACCAAAGATAAATAATGTTTGGAAAATAATTGTTTTATGTAAATGTGTCCCCCCCTTTATATACTCTCAACATGAGAAGTTTGGGGATCTGTCTGGGTAGCTTAGCTTTCATGCTGCTTATTTAGAAAGAGGGAGGGGGGTGAATAAAGGTGAGGAAATGAGTGTGGGAAATCAAGATTAGACTAGAGATTATAATTTATCCCATATTTAATTATGAGTTATAGGTGGATAATCTATTGGGAAGGTTAATCCACTTTTCTCTGTCTTTGCTGATGATATAAATCAAAACTTAAATTTAAACTGAAGAATAAAGTTTTTAGGGGAGAGATTTGAAACACGAGGTTGAATGCTGAAATGGCTGTTCAGAAAAGGTTGAGGAAGCCTGAGCCGTTGAAAAATGATCTCCAGTTTTGCTGCAAAACCTTTTTTCCCCCCTCACAGCACTTATATTGCCAATAGTTCTGAGTTTTATAAAACATCAGTAACAGTAAAGCTATAAAACCATGCATCTAGGAGCCATAAAAAAAAAGTTGATTCCTAAATCACACCACACACAGGAAGGGATGGCAGTTTTATACGTCTTTTCTGGGAACACACAATATGGGGTCAATATGCTCCAGTCCTGAAACTTATAATCAAATTGGGAATCACTCATCTTCATTAATAAAATCATGTTAGGGTTTTGAGAACTCTCTGCCAGGCTGAAGGCATCGGTAGAACTGAGAAATCTAACTGTTGGAAGGATTTCTAGACATTTTATCCTCTAGAAGAGCTGGGAACCAGTTCTCATATAGAAGGGCTAGAAATATGGCCTCTCTCCTGGTACATACACTAGGAAGGATTGAGACTGTAAGTAAGGGGAAAATTTCCTCACTGGGAGAGTTTTATTAATGAAGACTCATAAACCAATACCAATAGCCCTATGCAGTGGAAAATTGAAAGATTTCTCCCAGTTTTTTTTTTCCTGATTAATATTATGAATATGAAGATATGTCCTTTAAAAGAAAATTAATATTTATTTATTTTTGGGGGGGGGAGGTGGCAGAACGAAATGGAGACACAGAATCAGAAGCAGGCTCCAGGCTCTGAGTTGTTTCTGAGCTGTCAGTACAAAGCCCGAGGCAGAGCTTGAACCCACAAACTGCAAGATTATGACCTGAGCCAAAGTTGGATGCTTAACCCACTGAGCCACCCAGATGCCCCTAAAGATATGTCCTTTTTAGTAGAGAAAGGAACACGGATTCATCAACATTTAAAATACATTTACACAGATATAGTTCTGTTTGGGGTAAACTCAGTGAAGAAGCAATTAAATTAAATTTATTGACTGCCTCCCAGTTCCAGGTGCTCTCCCTTCCATATCTCATTAAATCCTCCCACAGCCCTGGGAGGAAGGTCCTTCCCTCTATACATGTGAGGATCGAGCGTCTGGGAGCTTCCAGCCTGCACAAGGCTGCGAGCTTGGCAAGTGAGAAGGCCTGGCTACAGAATCAAGTCTGGCGGCTCCAAAGTCCATATCTTTTCCTATGACAAAAACTCATTTCATTGACTGTATGTTTTGGAAATTTAGTTCGTTAAAATGACACAAGTTATGTGTAGGCTTATTCGATTGTTTTCCATGAGCTAATCTGGTAATATCTGAAGATAACTTTTGGGGAAAAGTCACTTATTTAAAAAGGATTTCATCATCTCATCAGTTTTCCAAAGGTGGAATAAGCATGTTGCTTTGCATTGTTTGTTATTGTTATCTACACACACTTCACCAAAAAAATGAAAATTTTAGAATGTAAAAGAGAAATTAAACTCAAACTTCTGGTCCATTTTTTAAGAATATTTCTAAATATATTTTATTTGGTGAAATTCAAAAATGTTTTCCCAAACCATTCTCCTAAAATAAAATTAATTGGTATCTTCTCTCTATATATACATTCCCAGGTCACTTTTNTTTCTTTTTTTTTTTTTTTTTTTTTTGGTTTATCGCAGTACTTCTCAGTCCTTCGGAGTCATATTTAAGCTTCTAGAAATCAAATATGTATATGCATTGCTAAGAAGCAATAGAATCCAACATTGTGATTATCTGAAACTGTAAAAGTCCTACTTGTTCAACATTTTGTCTAATTTCTAGCACCTTCAATAATCCTCCATGTATTGTTGCTATTCAATGGATACTCAATGCATAAACTCTAGTTTTAGGTAGATCCTACTGACTTTTATTTTCCTGTGCAGTCATATCTTTGTTTCATCTCTCTGAATGTGGCTACATAGCTCAATTAAGGGAATGCTTCTTTACCAAAATTTACCACTTCCAGTAGTAGTTTTACTTTCTGTGTGGGCCCACATTCATGCCTCTGTTCATATACTCATTCTTTCTTTTGTTTCAGCACACTTCAGCCATGAAGGCCTTATGTCTGCTCCACAAAGAATGACTTAAAAAAATTTTTTTAAATGTTTATTTATTTCTGAGAGAGAGAGAGAAAGAAAGAGAGGGCGTGAGCAGGGGAGGTTCAGAAACAGAGGGACACACAGAATCTGAAACAGGCTCCAGGCTGTGAGCTGGCTGTCAGTGCAGAGCCCGACGCAGGGCTCAAACCCACGAACTGTGAGATCATGGGTTTGAGCTGAAGTCGGACGCTAAACCAACTGAGCCATCCAGGTGCCCCCACAAAGAATGACTTTTGTCATTGCTCTTCCCTCTGCCTGGAACATCCTGGCTCAGGATGATTGGCTCTTTCTAGATATTCATGTTCTAGGATTTAGTCAGCTCTACTGAGAGGCCTTCCAATCATCTAAAATGAAAGAGTCAGCAAACTATAGCCTGCAGGCCAAATACAGCCCACCATCTGTTTCTGTAAATAAAGTTCTTATTTACATGCTCATTTACATGTTGTCTATGTCAACAGTGTAGAGACCTTGGCCCACAGAGCCTAAAATACCTTAGTGTATGTCCCTTCACAGAATATGTTTTCTGTCTCTTAATCTAAAACACTGTATAGCACTCATTTGTTTGTTCCTTCCCACACCCCCAGCCCAGCCCTAAGGACCACTGAAACTATCCAGTTGTATTTATTTGTTTATATATTGTATTCTTTCTTGGTAATCACTTGGAGGGTAGACTTTGTTTTTTTGGTTTATTAATGCATCCCACATACAGAAATAGTGAGGTCACATAGTAGATACTCAACAAATATTCACTGGATAAACAGTAAATACATTTTGAACATCTCTGCTAGGGTACTGTACTAGATACTATGAACACAAAATTAAACATATATATTCAGAGATGTTCAAAATATATCAGTATTGGAGATACCTTATACATATGAGTAATCATGCCCTCAAGAACTCCCAGGCATGAACTTTACACAGACTAACAGTACAGGATGATAAATGGCTTGAAAAGATTGCTACAGGTGCACATAAAAGGAAGACAGACAAAAAGGGCTTCAGGATGAAAGTGTCTTCTGAGGTGAATATTAAAGAACGAGTAGAATTCTGTCAGCAGAAATAGATGAGAAAAACATTCTGGGTAGAGTGGAGAAAGGCATTCTGGGTAGAAGGACAAAATACAGCGAGTGACCATGTTCATGATGATCACATGCTAAGGAAACTTCAGGAAGTTCAGTATGCCTGGAGAGTAGGATTAGGTGATCAAGGTGAAACTAGAGCAGTAATTGAAGACAGCTTATAAAAGATTTCATATGCAGTTTGCATTTTAACCTGGAAACAATGACAAAGTGGAGAACATTTTAACTGAAGCTGTTGATTTTAAGATTAATTTTTTTAGTAAGAATTGTTGGCATTAAAATAGCATCACACTACTTAAGAGTAAGGATAGAGGAGAGGGGCCAGGTTTGAAAAGCAGTTTAGGTACCGTCTGTAACTTCATAGGATGGTTTTGAAAAAAGCCATTAGAACTACTGTAAGCTTTGAGTTTAGGGTGAAGAGGATAATGACTCCATAATTAAAAAGAAAACCAGGAAGACCAAGTTTGTAGAGAGAGGGATGATGTGAGGTGATACTGAGACCAATTCAGCACATGTTCTGTTTTGCTTATTTGTTAAGCATTCAGATGGAGTTATCAAGAAAATAATTGAAAATATGAATGGAGCTACTGAAAACTGGGTCTGAAGGAATTGATTTTTGAATGAACAGCCACGAGAATGAATGAGATCACCAGTGCATATATAAGACAGGTGTTTGCAAACCTGGTTGCACATTAACATCACCTGAGGAGCTTTGCGAACTACCAGTGCTTCAGCCTCTCATTAGCCCAGTGCAATCAGAACCTCTGCAGGTAGGGCCCAGACAGAAGCAGGTCTTAAAACATCGCCAGGTGATACTGATGTGCAAAGCTGAGCATCACCACCATAAAATTTAAAGACGGAAAATGAAAGAGAGAGCCCTGTGGAGGACTATGTGAAACATAGTGGATGAAATAACAGGACCAGGGAAAGAGGTTTGAGAAAGAAGAGATAATTACGTGGCATGAACGTGGCAGAGGGCAAGACAGTGCATTGGATTGGGCAGTTAGGGCGGCTGCTGGTTGCCTCTGAAAATGCAGTTGGGTCCCTAAGCATGAATGCAGACAGGCACTAAAGTGAGGGGTCAGTGGACAGATGCATAGCTGAAGACAGTTTAGCCACAAAGGGAAAGAGAACGTGGAAGAATAGCTGGGAAGAGCAGGTATGTCCTAGAGTCATTTCACTGTTGGTTTGTTTTCAGGATGGATTGGAGACATGTGCATGTTTGTGGGTGACCTGACAGAAAAAAGGAAGAGCTTTGAGAAGAGTTTCTATCTTTGGGAGTATTCAGTCTATTAAAAAAGAAAGAAAAAAAGAGAGGAAGAGAGGGAGGAAAGAAGGGAAGGAAGGAAGGAAAGAAAGAAGATAGGAAGGAAAGAAGGGAAGAGAAAGACATACATAGGTCATCTGCTTAAATTAAGGAAGATCACAAAAATATGGAGTAATATGTTGATGACCTTGGGCCTCAAAAAGTCTAAGAGGTGGGCAAAGTGACCAGGGAATGCCATTTCGGAGCACAGGATTCAGTGAGGCAGAGTTGGGACTAGTCTTGCAAATGGTACGAACGCCTTCTGGATAAACTTGCTCATTTTCCTATTTGCTAACGTTTTTTACTAGAGTAAGAGGACCTTATTTTTGTTTGTCTTTTCTTGATTGAATGCTGAACAAGGTCTCCCAATATGAGGATTGTTCTTTACAGAACGATCTCACGTTGCTCAGCATCCTTGCCATGGAACATGTTGCCTAAGAAGATAACAAACCCCAGAGTGTTCAGTTAGATTTAACACAGGTGAGTCATAGCATCTGGATGTGCACATAGAAGGTGTCTCTAGGATGGAATCTGATGGAATGATGCGGTTAGGTAAAAGAATGTGCATGTTAAAATGATTTTAAAATATCTTTCATTTTGCACCAGATGTTCCTTTTGTTTATTAAATTTGAATTGTAATTTATAAAAGGCTTTTAAACTAGTAAAGACAGTAAATCAGATAGTGCTCTATTATTGGCTACTAGGTTCAGTGACCCATTAGCTGGCATATTAGGTTCCCTTCCCTCAATTTTGATGAATGCCAAGAATTGTAATTACCTGATTTGCAAATGGATTTGTTACCCTGTGATTTTAGTTTCTTACTCTCTAAAATACCACACTAATCTTCCCAAGTAGTTTGCACCTAACTTGTGCCACCCTGGAGGCTTTTACACCCTCTGACAACAACTCATGGTAGGATTGGGATGAAAGAGACACCTTCATTTTGAAAAGCAGAGGACTTGGGGAGCCTGGGTGGCTCAGTCGGTTAAGCATCCGACATCAGCTTGGGTTCATGATCTCATGGTTTGTGGGTTCAAGCCTCACATTGGGCTCTGTGCTGACAGCTCAGAGCCTGGAGTCTGCTTAGGATTCTGTGTCTCTCCCACTCTATGCCCTTCCCCCACTCATGCTCTGTTTCTGTCTTTCAAAAATAAATAAGTGTTAAAAAAGAAAGAAAGAAAGAAAGAAAGAAAGAAAGAAAGAAAGAAAGAAGAAAGAAAAAGAAAGAGAGAAAGAAAGAAAGAAAGAAAGAAAGAAACAAAGAAAGAAAGAAACAAAGAAAGAAAGAAAGAAAAAGAAAAGCAGGGAACAAGTTTTCAGCTCAATGAGTTTTAGGATGAAGTTCATATGGAAGTTAAAGATATAAATACAGGGCTGCCTGGGTGGCTCAGTTGGTTAAATGTCCAACTCTTGGTTTCCACTCAGGTCATGATCTTATGATCCATAAGTTCCATCCCCACATTGGGCTCTGCACTGACAGTACAGAGCCTGCTTGGGATTCTCTCTCTCTCTCTCTCTCTCTCTCAATGTCCCCCTCTCTCCCATTCTCTCTGCCCCTCCCCCCCTCAAATAAATAAACTTTTTAAAAAAGATACAAATACAGATTCTCTTAAATATGTTTTTGTTTGTGTAACCCTTAGAAAATTTTGCATATGGCTGGTTACTTGAATACCAGTTTGAAATTCATGTGCCTTCAAACTCTTCTTTATCTGAACTGGAAAGAGTTTTCACTTAGTTGATATGCCAAGTTTTATAATACTTTATATGGTTTAGATCAAGGTGTTATTTCTCAGGTCATTTTCACGTACAGAGAATCTTCTAATGGTGGGATTACAAACTAGCCCTTCCCAAAGACATTCCAAGGCACTGCCAAAAATTTGGGATGCACTTTTGAGAGCAAGGGTCTGGACAGCAAAAACAAGAACATATCTTATTGGTAAAAAGAGAGGATAGAATGGATAGCATGGGGTTCTGAGAGAAAATAAGAGTGTTGCCAAAAAAAGCCTGTTTCATTAAGTAAGCCGTGTGAAACTGTTTTCACGTTGTGAGGGACAAATTGTTCAAATAAAATAAGCATTTGCCTGACAAATCATTTATTTCCTTAGACTCTTTAAGAATCACTTTGCTTTTTTAGAATATGAATACTCAAGACAAAAACTTGAAACCTGACTGAATGGCTAGTTGTTTATTTGGAGCCACTTAGTTTCATAAAACTGGTGTTAAACTATTCTTTGTCTTTTCTCTGTGTATAATGTACTATATTGAGCTGTTATTGTGGCTCAAAACCAGATGATAAACATTTTGAGTGTTAAAAAAAAAGAGTAAGTGATGATGAGTAACTTGAAGTAATAGGGAAACAACACTGGGAAACTCAAAGGAAAAACCAAAACTATAAAAATGTGGATGGTCTGGGTCTAGGTAAAAGTAATAGTAATATATAAATTGTCTGTGATTTATACCTTATTACTAAGCACAATAATGTATTTCTCATTATTGTGTCTTTTATCAAAAATCTAGTCTACTTATACCTTTAAAAAATTAATGTAGTGTGATGATTTGCTTATAATCTAAAAGAATTAGAAAATACTATTTGTACAGACTGATGAAAATGCCATGTTATACTTTCTCTGAAGCACATGAATGCTAATGACATCTCTAGAGTTATGGATTCACAGGTTTAAATGGAAATATGTATTTAAGTTTAGCATACAAACTAGATTGGCCAATTTAATACTTAATCATTTATATATTTCTAGTACAATCTTAAAGAGTTGTAATCTAATGGTGAGTTGACTCTGTCTCAATAAGAAATGTCAGAAAAAGCCAAAGGAATTCAGACATCAAGACATTTTTTTCTTTGTTTTTAAATTAACACCATTTCTCTGCTGTATTTTTAGAGCAGTTTGGGGTTTGTCTTATCTCCTATAAGTGTATCCTTTATTGATATTAATAATAATTTAAGAAGATTTACTATGTCAGACACTATGTAAATTATGTATTAACTCATTTTTTTAGGTTTATTTATTTTGAGAGAGAAAGACAGGCATGTGCACATGCGCTAGCAGGGGAGGGATAGAGAGAGGGAGAGAGAGAATTCCAAGCAGGCTCTGTGTTGTCATCACAGAGCCTGACACAGGCTGGATGTCATGAACCATGAGATCATGACCTGAGCTGAAATCCAGAGTCCAATGCTTAATCAACTGAGCCACCCAGGCGCCCCTATTAACTCATTTGATCTTTACAAACCTTATGGAATGCATTCAAGGATTATCCTCATCATATAAACGAGGACCCTGAGGCACATAGAAGAGAAGGAACTTAAGAGAGACGTGGAAGTGACAGAGTTTGATTTTGAACCCACTCAGTCTGGTTTGAGAGCAACCCTTTCTGCTGGTACTTTAGAAACTGCTTCTTTTCAGTTGCACACAATGGGATTAATCAACACGAAACATAACAACAGAATATGCAAATAGGACATCCTAACATTGCCTTGTAACTCTTTTTATTACCAGTTAATAAATTCCTATTTCTTTATAAACCCTTGAGTCTCTTGCTTCAAATGTGCCCCAAATTATTGAAAAGACTGCAGTTACTGAGTCACAAGGACAGAAACAATACTTTGCCTCACTGCAGCCCTGAAGACAAGTTATGGTTTACGGGCAAAGCCTTTTACTGTTTTCTGAACTACAACCTATTTTTCTCTCTTCTTGAATGTTTTATACATAGCTAAAAATAACTTCTAACTCAGAAAGACTTCTCCCATGTATAAATCAGATGGTTTGCTAAATGGGAGGGGTGGGAGGAAGCCACATCTCAGAGTGAAATCAACAAGAAGCATTGAAATGAGCAAAATGGGAATGGAATTCAGAGGCCAGGCCCAAGTACTGCCTCCTGATTAACCAAAATTAGCTTACAAATAAATAGCATTGCAACGATACAATTAATTACTATTCAATACAGTAAATTTCTAGCACAACCAAAGATGTGTACTGTTATTGGGATCTCACATGTATGTAAGGAGGCTCACCGTGAAATTACTTCAGGTGAAGGCTGTCACTTTATCTGGTGGTGGTGGGTTCTAGAGATAATTTATGAGAAGGATATATTTTGCTAATATAAAGGTAGATTTTATAAAGATTTATATTGATATATCTTGCTGATTCAGACAGCCTTTCATGATAAACAGAATTATTCTCACACGTTGAAAACACTTACCTGACTTGTCCCTTTATCCCCCAGCACTTGCCACCATGCCTAGTATGTAGGTACTCAGTGTTTGTGGGATGGAATTGAAAAAAAAAAACAAAAAACAAGGCACCTACCTCTTGGTTTATTGAAAATTAAAGTTCTTGGGAAGTTGTATTTTAAGCTCAGGTTTACTATGATCACCCAGATGAAGGTATGCAGTGATTACTCAAATACTCTCTTTTAATTCTGCAGCCGACACACAAGTGAAATGTGGATTACAGGAGTATGCCACTTTCAAAGATGCTTTAGTAAAAACATACTGGTCACTGGACACTTGTAGTCTCATAAATGATAATGAGACACCGGGGGTCCCCTAGCATAATTCTAGAGGTCTTCTTATATCTTCGGACTTCTCCAGTGAGTCCACTTAGAGGCCAGGACAGCTTTGTAGGATTTCACCTTAGGGAGTAGAAATTTGTGTTCTTAATCCCAACAGAATTTAGTTAGAAGGGATGTTTCAAATGGCTATCATTCACAGGTGTCTGAGTGGCTAAGTCGGTTGAGCATCCACCTCTTGATTTTGGCTCAGGTCATGATCTCACAGTTCATGAGTTCAAGCCCCTGACAGTGCAGA
Source organism: Crocuta crocuta (assembly GCF_008692635.1). Taxonomy (NCBI): domain Eukaryota; kingdom Metazoa; phylum Chordata; class Mammalia; order Carnivora; family Hyaenidae; genus Crocuta; species Crocuta crocuta. The sequence goes on along the minus strand of NW_027529638.1, from coordinate 4,313,734 downwards.
GCCTGCTTGAGATTCTCTCTCTCCCTCTCCCTTCGCCTCTCCCCTCCTCACTTGCTCACTCTCTAAATAAATAAATAAAAAGAGATAAACTTAAAAAACTTAATGGCACTCATTGAATATATTTAAGATTAATTTTTCTATGGGGCGCCTGGGTGGCTCAGTCGGTAAAGGTCTGACTTTCACTTAGGTCATGATCTGGCGGTTCGTGGGTTCGAGCCCCGTGTCGGGCTCTGTGCTGACTGTCAGCTCAGAGCCTGGAGCCTGTTTCAGAGTCTGTGTCTCCCTCTCTCTGACCCTCCTCTGCTCACACTGTCTCTCTCTCCCTCTCTCTCCTAGAAATAAATAAAAAAATATTAAAAAAAAAAGATTTAATTTTTCTACCCTATAGAGATCTAAAACTGTGTATAACAGATTTCATCCCACTACATGTCTTGGTTTTGTTCATACATCCAGCAAATACTAATCAAGCACCCACTATATGCTGTTTAAGGCCACAGGAATATAACAGTGATCAAAAATCAGGTCAAAATTTGTGGAGCTTAAGTTCTGGTGGAGGAGACAACTACTACATGAAATAGAGACTATATGAGATGGTGAGAAGTGCCATGGAGAAAATAAAGAAAAGAGGGGAGAGATTGGGAGTACAGACACAGAGAGATGTTGCCGTTTTAAAAGTTCATCAGGAGGGGCACCTGGGTGGCTCCGTTGATTAAGCAGCCAACGTCAGCTCAGGTCATGATCTCACGGTCTGTGGGTTCAAGCCCCACATCAGGCTCTGTGCTGACAGCTCAGAGCCTGGAACCTGCTTCAAATTCTGTGTCTCCCTTTCTCTCTGCCCCTCTGGCCCCTCTCTCACAAAAATAAACATTTAAAAAATTAAAAAGAAAAAAGTTGATTAGGAAATGACTCACTGAGAAGGTGACCTCTGAAAAACTAAATAAGGGAAAGGAGCAGATTATGCAGATACCTGGGGAAGGGAAAGTTGAATTTAAACAGATTGACCAGCAGACTCAAAAATCCCCAAAGCAGGAGTGCCACTGATGTGCATGAGGACCAGCAGAAGAGCCAGTGTGCTACAGAGATAAAAGAAGAAGAGAAAGAAAAGGGGCGCCTGGGTGGCTTAGTCAGTTAAGCGTCCGACTTTCACTTAGGTCATGATCTCGCGGTTCGTGGGTTCGAGCCCCGCGTCGGGCGCTGTGCTGACTGCCAGCTCAGAGCCTGGAGCCTGTTTCAGAGTCTGTGACTCCCTCTCTCTCTGACCCTCCCCTGCTCATGCTGTCTCTCTCTCTCCTAGAAATAAATAAAACATTAAAAAAAAAAAAAAAGAAGAGAAAGTGAGCAAGGTGATCTCAAGAGAGGTCAGGAGTCCTGGTGATGCTGGGCCCTGTGGGTCCTTATAAGGACTTTGGTTTTGACAGCAAGCAAGATAGGAGCCATTGTAGGGTTGGAGATTAGGTGTAGCACGATCCGACAGGGTTTCAGGATCACTCTGTTGTGTTGAGCATAGAGTGTTGATGGCCAAGGTGAAAAGCAAAGATAAAACAGGAAGTTACTGCAGTAATCTAAGAAGGAAATGATGAAGGCTTGAACTGGAAGAGAGTGCTGGTTAGGGGACAAGAAGTGATCAGATCCCGATATGCTGCCCTGACTTCCAGTGGGCAAAGAGAGAGGTAGAGAGGAGTCAAGGCCAAGTCTGAAGCTTTTGTTTAAGTAACTGGAAGGAGAGAGTTGGCATTAACTAAGATGGGCAAGGCTGTGGAAGGAGCAGGGTTGGAAGTGCAGTTCAGGAGGTTGTTATCAGACAACCCAGTGCAGTTGAAAGGAGTCACTTGGATATATGAGTCTGGAGTTCAAGGCTGGGGTCTAGACCGGAGATAAATTTAGAAGACCTCTACATGAGACTGGATGAGCTCACTAAGGAAGTGAATATAAACAGAAGACAGAAAAAAAGACGAGGTCCAAGAACAGAGCCTCCACAGGGGAACGGACCTTCACTCCAGGAAGCTGTAGGGGATGGAGTAATATGAGACAAAAATCAGGAAAGTGCCCTGGCCGAGTAAGCAAGTGAGGAAGAGGGAGAAACCAGTTGGGTCAGACCTGCTGCTGAGTCACCTTACCAGTATATCTAACAAAATGAAAGTAATTGGTGACTTTGAAAAGAGCAATACCCTCAAGATGGTGGAGGTGAGGGGCTCCTGGGTGGCTCAGTCGGTTGAGCATCTGACTTCGGCTCAGGTCATGATCTCATGGTTTGCGGGTTCGAGCTCCGCATGGGGCTCTGCGCTGACAAATCCGAGCTTAGAGTCTCTCTTCGGATTCTGTGTCTCCCTCTTCTCTGACCCTCCCCTGCTCATGCTGTCTCTCTCTCTCTCTTTCAAAAATAAATAAAATATTAAATAAAATTTTAAAAAATAAAATAAAAAAGAGATGGTGGAGGTGAATGTGCATTAGAATAGATACAGCAGAGATGAAAGGACAGGAAATGGAGAGAGCGATTATAAGCGAGTATTCCGAGGCATTTTGTAAGGTGAGCGAAGACTTGGGGTGACTCCAGGCAGACACGAGTGGGAAGGGCTCTACGTTGTGAAAAATACGTGTATGTCTCGTGTATGTATGTATGCTGATGGAAATGGTTCCCGTAGAGGGAATATTAATGATTTAAGAGACAGAGAGGAGAATTGCTGGGGCCTGCCCTTGACCAGGCACGAGGGAATGGAAAGCAGAGTACAAATGAGAGGTGACAGGTGGGAACACGGAGAGCTGACCCAGTAACAAGAGAGAGGGTGCAGAACAGGATGAATATTGGAAGCTATGGAAGCTGTCTCGTGATTGTCACTTTTTTCAGTGAAGTAGAAGTCGTGGTCATCAGCTGAAAGTGAGGATAGAGAGGGAGGTGGTGTTTAAGGAGAGGGGAGAAAGTGTGAAATAGCTGTCTGGGAGGATGGGACAGCGAACAGATGATGAAAATATAGTACGATTTTTTGGCAGAATTAAGGGCCCGTTTGAGTTCTGTTATCATGAATTTCAGATAAGCCCACTCAGTGTGGCTGTGTGCGGCCATATTCCTCTGCAAGTCTGTGAAGGTGGTGTCGGGAAAGAGTGGCCAAGTGAACGCCTTAGGGAAGGAGAGGGGTGGGATGGCTGAGGATCTAATGCAAGGGATTGTTGGTAAGGTGGCCAGTGAGATTTAAAAGTGGTGAAGAGAGAAGAGGGAACATGAGATGGGTGACAGCCAAGATGGGTACGTTTGTTAGACTGTAGGTCCTGGTGAAAGTTTGTCAAAATAGGAGTCCAAGAGGGAGTAAGTCAGAAAGATGGAGAATATAATAAAAGAAACTGAATTGGAGCCTTAGAAGGGTTGTGGTTAATAATCAGTGGTAAGGACAAGAGCTGGCCAGTGGTACTCTGACTTCAGTGTGCATATAAGTCCTTGAATTTCTTATTCATATGCACGTTTTGACTCAGTAAGTCTGTGTAGGCAGACCTGAGATTCTGCATTTCTATCAGCCTCCCGGGTGATGGGTGACGTAGGTGCTTCTTGTCCAGGGATCTCATTTGAAAGACAGTCTTCTAGAGTGGTACCTCTCACCCTAGCAGTAAATCACAACCCCTTGAGGAGTTTTGAAAATACAGATTCTAGACCAGTCTTGCCCAGTGAATCAGACTTTCTTTGGATTAGATTTAATTTCTCTGGATTGGTTGTAAAATTGATATATTACAAATGCCCAAATTATTCTACAGTGAAACCATATTGAATTTCAACAGGATTGAAAGTCTCTGGCCTACAAGTGTGGGCATCTTAGAGACCAAGATCATGGCGGGAAGGAAGCTCATGTAATTGAGAGGCCAAAATGTGGAAAGTGTTATGTTTGTGGTTATTAAAATCATCAGAAACATGACAGAAAATGTGCTGCATAAAATGACTGTGAGCCCAGAGGTCTTTAGATGAGTACAGAAAATATATGGGGCGCCTGGGTGGCTTAGTCGGTTAAGCGTCCGACTTTCACTTAGGTCATGATCTCGCGGTTCGTGGGTTCGAGCCCCGTGTCGGGCGCTGTGCTGACTGCCAGCTCAGAGCCTGGAGCCTGTTTCAGAGTCTGTGACTCCTTCTCTCTCTGACCCTCCCCTGCTCACACTGTCTCTCTCTCTTAGAAATAAATAAAACATTAAAAAAGAAAGAAAGAAAATAAAGAAGTCGGGTGACATAATCTGATGGCATGGGATTCAAAGCAGCGGTGTTCGGTGTTCAGAGAGAATGGTCCAGAAAACACAATGCAGAATCAGGAGGGCACTTCCTGACTCCCAGGCCCGTTGCGTGTTGGATTTAGGAACTCAAACATCCATCACTGGAGAGAACTCCGGGGGGGGCAGAAGCATCATAAAGAGCTAAGTTTTAGTTAGAAAAAAGTAGAAAACAATCTAAAAAGAGTCGAAATTCTGGAGAATTTTGCTGCTGCATTCCAAAGCAACTTGGTAGAGGGTGAGACTTTTGCAGGGTGGGGGATGGGTGCCTAGCATTGTGAGGATTCTAGTGCAAGAGGTGAGTGATGACCTGAGCTTATGTAGGGATATGGGCTCAAAGCAGAACATTATGGCAGCTGCAGGTGCTGGAGTGCTGGAATGTAGGGAATGGTGGGAGGTGGGGGTGG
>NW_027529638.1:4285995-4308757 GCF_008692635.1 Crocuta crocuta | reverse complement strand
CAAGTTACCAGAAGCCAGAGGAGCCATGGCTCGCCTTTTCACTTCTACAGCTATTTTCTAGCAGGAGTGAACCCTCTGTTTCTTTAAACAAGGCATTACAAGGGAGCCCAGCATGAAAAACAGGAGAACATATCAAAGCAGAGCTTCTCAGGTTAAAGCCAGAGTTGCAGAGGAGGGCAGGGACCTCCACAGGGCCCTGGGGGCCTCTGCAGTACATTCCGGGTTCCTCAGGGGCCGTCAAAGCCCAGGTCATACTCACTGCTCCAGAACTAGCAAGAGACTTGAGAAAAATGCAGAGTGATGTATTTGAAAGTAAAGATGGTTTACCCAGTTATCACAGAAGTCTTTTCATATCTTGTCAACTGTGCAGATTGCTCTTTTTCTTCCATGTAATAAACTTGCAAATATACAAGTGGTTTGCAGTATCCCTTGGGATGTCTTTATGTCACTCATGATCAGGATAACCTCACTGTTGTTAACAGAAGTGATTTAAACAAAAGAAACCAGAGTTTTGAACAGTCATGGATTCTCCCATGAGAACAGTCGATTCTCCAGAAGCCAGCCATGAGGCCAAGATTTGAATGCAGAATTGTTTTGTTTTGTTTTGTTTTGTTTTAATGGGAGCATTCATAGAAGAGAGAACCTTATAGCTGCGTGGAGTCACCAGCAGAGAAAATGAGAAGCATGTATAGAGATGGCCGGCAAGATCTTAAGGGGCAGCTTCAGCTTAATCTTATGGGGAACTCTGGAGAGTAGCAGCTCAGAATCTGACCCCAATGGGACACAAAGCATATCTCCACACCTATGAGACAGTGGCTAAGGGGGAGGTTGTGGGACAGGGGAGCTGTGAACCCCTAGGTACTTCCAGGCAGAGTCCAAGAATGTCAGAGCCATCTTTCAAAGAAAGAGTAGCAATTATGGGTCCTTGAAAGAAAAGCACTGAGAGCCTGTGCTCTCTCTCGCTCTCGCTCTCGCTCTTCTCTCATAGGAGGGATCCAAGATCAACTTAGGAGAGCCCAACAGTGCCTTCTATCAGTGGAAAGCTCTCTTTAGAATGGCATAGAGTAGAATGGCCTAGGTAAAGATTAGATTAGAAAATTAACGTCTGCTTTCAATTATCATTGATGATAATTAATAGTAATTATCATACTTTGTAGCAGTATGAATTTTGCTACCTTCCCCCTTGGACTTCTAGCCAGATCATACCACTGTACACATAGGGCCAGATTTTGAGAAAATCCAAGTCAAGAGAGTGTATCAGGTCAGATATATCCAGGCATGGCCCTGACTGAATGTGGTGTCTGTATTTGAAAACAAAATGCATGTTTTAAAACTTCACCATTTCAGATGGACTCAATTCTATTTATCACTACCATAGTATAAATGCCAAGAGGCTTTTGCCATTTCAAAATTTGTATCACCACAAATAGCTGATCTTATCTACATCCTCAAATGTTTATTTCAGGATTGTTGTTGGTTTTTAAATGTTTCCCCCTTTAAAACATGGTCTCTCTTCTAAGGATTAGATGAGCATTATTTTAGAGTCCCTCTGTTGGATGTAATTTAGAGCTGTACGAAGTCAAGCCCAATGGCAGATTTAGAGATTAATTTCCAGACCCCTTATGATGCTGGAGATACTCCTTCAGACTTTGAAAATAGCAACAGTATTGACTGTCTACCACTAAAGATTAGTTGTATCCATATCCACACAGCCGCGCAAAAGAAAAGTTTAAGTGTGGCAAATATCAGTGTTGTTTTTGCTTTATGGAAAAACCTTTGCATAGAAGAAAAAAGCAGCAGCAACAGCAATTTATAGAACAAGAAATAGATTATCCACCATAAGGACAATTTATACAGATATATCTCCCTCCTTTCATTCTGTAAGGATAATATTGCTTTTACTAAATTGATGTGATATGCATGGAAAAAGTAGTCCAGTAGTTTTGAACAGTCATGTCTTAGGTCAGGTTCCCCAGAAGCAAACCATGAGTCAAAGATTTGTTGCTAGTGATATAGAAAAGGAGAGCTTTGAGTATGATATATACTCTATTTGGATTATATTGAAAGTTGATACGAAACGTTTTCTCCCCTAAGTATTTTGGCTTAAACGCATCTCCAAATATGTGTTTGCTACATTTTAAAGTAAGTGCATTTTTGGGGAAATTTAATCCATATGTTTCAGCAAGGTTACATGTAAATCATCCAAATGTTGGTTTATTAGAGCTACATGATGTCGAAGATGCCTTTTGAGCTTTTTTAAGTCTTTATATTCTTTTGTGAAAAGCAGCAAGTTGCCAAGAGTAAACAAATCAAATAGCAAAAGGTTTGAGTTCAGTTTGAAACGCTTAGCCCATTATTTTTGATTGGGTTCTGAACTTGGCAGTGCATATTCCCTGTTCCTGCCTGCAGGGCAAAGCGAAAACAATTTGGACACTGTATTTCCCAGTTGGTTCATTGACATTTGAGAATAATGTAGCACAGACAGAATCAGCATGTTTGGCAGGTGAGTGATACTTCACTTGACCTCAGAAAGTTACTTCCTCCCTGATTGCTGAATTCATAGTATGGAGCCATGTCATATAAATTCTAAAACACAGGTTAGGACAGACAGCCATTGAGGGGTCCGTCCTGGGGACTTACCTATTTCTGTTGTGCGTCTTTAGGTGGAATGGTTGAAAAATGAAGACATAATTGATCCTGTTGAAGACCGGAATTTTTATATTACTATTGATCACAACCTCATCATAAAGCAGGCCCGCCTCTCAGATACTGCAAACTATACTTGTGTTGCCAAAAACATTGTTGCCAAGAGGAAAAGCACGACTGCAACTGTCATAGTCTATGGTGAGTGAGCTGTGGAGTCTCATTCTAGTTCATGTCAAACTACAGTTTCTCATTTTAACTTAAATTATCAAGCGAGAGGCCCCTTTTCTTTTTTCTTTTTTTGATATAATTCATTGTCAAGTTAGCTGACATACATTGTATACAGTGTGCTCTTGACTTTGAGAGCAGATTCCTGTGATTCATCGCTTACGTAGAACACCCAGTGCTCAGCCCAGCAAATGCCCTCCTCAGTGCCCATCACCCATTTTCAGTCACCACTGCCACCTTCCGGCTTCAGCAGTGAGGTTTAACTGCTTCCCTGACAGGCATAAAAAGACTAGAACTTGGGAATTCCTAGCTCTTGGTCAGTCAGCTTATGGGAAAGTGAAGGAAATCTACCTGAGTACCTGCATCACAGCCAGCAGATTCTCCCACCCTTCGAAGTGTGCCCCCTCGTCCGTACCCGGACCACCCAGATCAAGAGTGAGTTTGGAAATGAAGATGCTTATGTCAGCCTGCTGACGCGCAGTCAGCTTTGGACACTCAGTCAGGTAAACTGGAGCAGACCTGTTCCCCAGATACATCAGAACAATGTTGACTTCCTGGAACTCGCTTTTCACGCTCTGTGGGGGCTACTTAGAGTGAAGGTGAGCACTGCTATGCTGTGGCCCTACTCCTAACCACAGCAAGTTTCAACATAATGACTTCTTCGGGAAGCTTCCCTTCTGTTCTCTCGCCCTTTCTAGTCCAGCTCATATCCAATTGGACCTAATATTCTCTAGAAATACTCAACCGTTTTGCACCCAATTTTGCTGTAGCGTCTGATGCTTTTCTCCTTGCGGTATAGCACTCAGTTGTCTTCCAGTCATTTTATGGGCAGTTTCATCTCCCCAGCTGTGCGTTAAGCTCCACTATAGACTGCGAGACTGCTCTGCGTATTAATGTATTTCTCACAGTGTTGGACAGACAGTAGGTCCTCACAGTCTTGGTGATTTATTGTGTCAGAGGAAACTGAACAACCCTGGGAAGCATTTTGAGGGTATACGCCCTCTTAAATGAGACGCCTGTGTCGTCACCACTACTTAGAACTTAAGGAGGCTTTTCATGGCTGTATCAGTGCAAAAGGACATTCCAGGGGCCTTTGTGTCTAGATGACTGCGAAGGAAGATCAGCCATTTGCTGGTATCTGGCTCCTGGTACGTAGTGCAGATAGTGCCATTGGATGGATGTCCTCATGCTGTGGGGAGGTATGAGAAACGGAAACCACGTGAGTTCCAGAGGCTGAATATTGTGACGCTTTAAATCTCTCTTTTTCATTCCAAGACAGATACATACAATTTTTTAATCCTCTGAATACTCTGAGGTTTAATTTCCTCATCAAGATAATGGCTATGTTAAATTGTAAGTAGTTGCCTCTCTTCAGTCACAGTGAAATGATTCCTACTTTTTGTCTTTTTCTAAACTGACTGAACAACTTGATTAACAGCATTTGAAGCACAAAAGAGAATGGCACACATCCCAGCATGTAGGAATCATGGATTAACTAATAAAAGATGGACTATCTATGTACTGTATAGATGTTTAACATACATGCCAATCTTTTCGCCTGTATGTAGCAGGCTTTCAGTATCTATAAATGCAAGCTAACGTTTTCAGACAGAATCAAACCAAAGGAATGTAGGCATTTTGAGTTCAAAAAACACCATTGGACCTTTGGGGTCAAGAGTCTTGTGCTCTAGGACTGGTTCTAGTAACTGACCTTCAGTTGGTCACTTGACCAGGATGCTAAGAACCCTCATGTCTTTCTCTGTAAAATGAGAGAATAAGTCTAGGGCTTTTACATTCCTTTTTTTTCCTAGAAGCTTATGATTATTCATTTCTCACTAAAATCCTATCAGAGCAGTATATGGATGCTATAACCCCAAATATTGGCTCGCCAGTATGCCAGTAATCAGTTTAAACCGACATTTCCATGACATTGGGTTTTGTAAAGCTGAGCAAGTTAAGTTGCTTTTTGGAACACTAACTGAAACACAGCCTGTCAACCATCCGTTTGTCCTTTCCATGGCCTCAGAAAGTAAGTCGTCCAAGGCTCATAGATTAGGCTTGCCAGAAGTTTATACCAAAACATATACATCTAATGAGTATTTCATTTTTGAGTCTGTTGTACTTATATAAATATTTAAAAATTTATATTTATTTTTGTTAGTATCATTTTTAGATTGCAAATATATATCTGTTATAGGAAATTTAGGAAACACAGAAAAGGTCAAAGAAGAAAATGCCAATAATCCTGTCACCTTGTCATCCAGAAATAGCTTTCAAAAAGATTGATACATATACTACTGGTATTTTCATGCCTAGATAAGATTTTTAAAGTAAGGGATATTATATATATTTTTACTTAAAACATGATGTTCAAGGATTTGTGTATTATTAAATAGATTTCTATGGCACCATTTTTAATGGTTGCCTAGGTGTCAATTGCATGAACATACATTTACTTTTACATTTTCCTGTCGTTGAACACTATAGTTGTTTACAATTATTTATCTTTATAGAGAAAGTAACTCTGCAATGAAAACTTCTTTTGTCTGTGTCTGTATGTATAACATATTCATAATTTTTCCCATTGCATTGCATAGATTTCTAGAAGAGGAGATGTCTGGCATGTGATGTATACAAATAAGGTGTGTGCTATCTGAGTGTCCAGCTGATCTTTATGATCAGGAGGCAGACACTTATACTAGTTATGTCAGGTTTTAACGACCAGCAAATGATTTTTGATAGAAAATGCTTAATTACAATAATTTAATCTAGAAGTCCTAAAATATATTAGAATGTTTTCTAGAAGGAGATCTCCGGCAGTAACTAGTGAACAGAGTGATAGAATGTAGGTTTTATAACCACACCTACACTGAACTCTCCATCAAACACCATAATTGGCTTTTACACACAGAATAGATGTCCATTTCAATTACATAAACTAATTGCCAATCCAGTCAAATAGCTACTCAATTAGTTTAAAACCTAGCAATATAAGACTTTATTTTTTAACCAGATTCACTGCGTTAGTTAATGAAACTGACCAAAAGTTCTGAAAAGGTTGTAAGGTTTACATGTGCTGAAGAAAAATAATCATCTGCTATTAAGAAAGAGATGCATGATTTTTTTCAGTTCTCATGCTTCAGATCCACCTGCAGCCTTGGCATAAGGATGTAAACATTTATTATTGAGATAAGCTGTCAAAAATAATTTTTAAAGCTTGACTAGGTAAGGGGAATGTATTTTTTAAGTAGCCAAGAAAAATAGAACATGGTTCTATTTACTCTTCTGAGTCGGTGAGTACATTTTGGTAATTCATTTTATTTATCTCTATGCTTAGATTCTTCAGCGTTGCAGTAAAACTGAGTGAAATGATGCCGAACGTCTCTTCTAGCTTTGAAATTTTAGATTTTTTTATGGTCACTTAGCAGATGAGTTTTTGTCTATGTATTGTGCACGGTTTCTGTGTCTGTGCATATGAACAAACATGTAATTCAATTTTATATTTACCTTCTTCCAGTAAATGGTGGCTGGTCCACCTGGACAGAGTGGTCTGTGTGTAACAGCCGCTGTGGACGAGGGTATCAGAAACGCACAAGGACCTGTACCAACCCAGCACCACTCAATGGTGGTGCCTTCTGTGAAGGGCAGAGTGTGCAGAAAATTGCCTGTACCACCTTATGCCCAGGTAAGTAAGACAGTGTTCACATTCCAAACGTATCCTCCCATTCTAGGATGGCTTTAGGAGATACAAACAAAGCCCTATTGACCTGAATATGTGATAAACCTTATTTATATCCATCATACCGTTCAATGCTTACACTGCTGAGAAATCAAGCATTTGCCCCCAAACAGCACTTAACTTTATTAGCCAAACATCCAAAATAGGATAAAACAGGAGATTAAACACTTATGGACATAATCCCTCTCTCTTACTCGATGAAACTGCTGGAGCCTAGATTTTAGGTTCTATAATTCAAGGGATTTGAACAGCATTGAAAGCCACACATTTTAGGAATAACAACTCTTGATCTTCAGACAGCCATGAAAATTATTGGAATTAAAATTTAGAATATGTTTTAGGCTGAAATATTTGATATTTGGTGGCAGGTTCTGGGCAAGGGAAAATAAAACATTTGGAAAGAATTAAAAGGAAGACAGCACTTTGTGACACATGGGCTAATGGGTTTTGAAAATAAAAGATAGCGAGCTCTTTATTATCTGCAAATTTCTGTGAGTTATTTGCAGTGGTACCTATAGAAAGATTGCATCCCTCTGCTTCTGACCACCTTTTGATGCTGTCTCATATTGTCACCAGCTCTTATCCTTAGGCAAATTGAAGTTAATATTGCCAGAATCAAAACCAAAATCAACTAAAAATGTTTAATTACATAATATACTGAAAACTTAAGCTAAAATTATTTTGAAATAATCCATAAATTTAGTGCATTCCTTAGGGTAGCTGTTATTTGCCAATTTCATTTTTTATTTTATTTAATTTCATTATTTTTTGTGTGCCTTCATGATTTAGAAACGATCTCCTTACTTCCCTTATCTTGCCTACCTTTTGTCATGTTCATCCCTTAAAGAAACTTTCTCAGAGATGGGTTGTAGAAATGAACTGGAGAGAAAAATATAATCTATATTTTATACTCCCAAGTGTCCACTGTCAAATATCGAAACAATATCCCACACTGAATCTTTTGAGAGATTTTATTTATGTAACAAATCTTGACACTTAGCTAGGTTTAAAATTTCAATATTTTGCCTTGTACTCTCTTATATTTTATCTAAATGTTGACTTCCACAATTCAAAATGCATTGAGTATGTTGAACTGAGATAGAAGTGTGCCTGTGTGTGCCTGTGTGGAATCTTTGGGCTGGTCTAGGTCAAAGCATATGTCTTTTCTCCAAATAGCTGGGAGTTGCTTATACAGCCAACTCTGTGTGATTGTGATATTGATGCTTTTTTCATTTTTTTCCGTATGGGCATGTTTATGTCTCCATACACATAATATATAATATATTTACACAATAATTTGAATATGAAATCATATAGATTTTCCAAACTGTGTAGACTCTTAAAATTGATATAATTTCTATGAATATATAGGTGTAAGATGTTATGTATATTAAATGTTCAATAAATGATGTTTGGCATTGTTTTATATTGAATTCTAGGTAATCATAATTACTTTGTATTTCAGGAAAATTTTTTATTTAAGTACAATATTCTTACCCTATTTATGCAAGAAATTCTTAAGAATATATTTAAAGTGTGACTTTAGTGAGATCTACTATATATTTTTTCAACTTAGGATTTAAGTTGTGTATTTTTATTTTTTATTTTTTATTTTTTTTAATTTTTAATGTTTTATTTATTTCTAGGAGAGAAAGAGAGAGACAGCGTGAGCAGGGGAGGGTCAGAGAGAGAGAGAGTCACAGACTGAAGCAGGCTTCAGGCTCTGAGCTGGCAGTCAGCACAGAGCCCAACGCGGGGCTCGAACCCACGAACCGCGAGATCATGACCTAAGCGAAAGTCGGACGCTTAACCGACTAAGCCACCCAGGCGCCCCTAAGTTGTGTATTTTTAAAACAGAGATAGAGGGGCACCTGGGTGGCTCAGTTAGTTAAGCGGCTGACTTCAGCTCAGGTCATGATCTCATGGTTCATGAGTTTGAGCCCCACATCAGGCTCTGTGCTAACAGTGCAGAGCCTGGAGCCTACTTCAGATTCTGTGTCCCCTTCTCTCTCTGCCCTTCCCCTGCTCACGCTCTGTCTCTCAAAAATAAATAAACATTAAAAAAAGAAAACATATAGCTTAGTATCATTGAAATTACTGACAAGTCAGACACAAAAATTAGAAAGAAAGTTAGTCAATTCTAAATGACTGAGCCACAGCAAAAAGTTAGGAATCTGTACAAATATTATTTGTAAAATAAAAATAGAAATAATGGAATGGAATCATCAAATAATAAGTGGAGAATAATATAGTCATTTCAGCAAAGCATTGCAGAACAGAGTCAAGTTGCCTGGATGAAAAAATAAAACAAAAAGTATTTAAAGCATGTATAGAGAATAGATGGATGGATGGATGCATGGATAGATAGATAGACAGATATGGATGGATGGATGGATGGATGGATGGATGGATGGATGGATGGATGGATGGGTTGGTTTTGGGGTGGATATATAGATTTCTTCCCCATTGTACCAACCTCTTCTCCATATTCTTACACAGGTTTACTTGTACAGATCACATGACACTATGTGCAAAGAAATCTTGGATTCAAAAAGACATCCCCTAATTTTCAATACAAAATCCGAAAGCTTCCCTTTTAATATTAAAAAAGGCACTATCACGATCTACCTTTATGTACCTCCTGGTCCTCACCAGCTCCTGGTGACAACTTTGCTTTCTGTGTGTCCCTTTAAGCATTCCTTGGCTTGATCAGTAAGGAAACAGTCACACACCCAAGAAAGAAAATTTCTCAGAACCCTGACAACGTACAACATACGTAGAGCATGCTCAGCTCCCAGAAGATGACATTAATGCAGTAATCTTTGATGGGGCATTTTCTTCAATTTTCTACTTTGCTGTTTTGGTTATATAATCATATATATATATAACATAAATATGTGAATACATATATATATGTTATATATATATATTTACTTGAGCTGTACTCCCTTCTCCCCTCAAGCAGCTGCTTCTCCCTCTGACCTTATGCTGGTTTTTGTGTGTGTGTGTGGCAGTGGATGGCAGGTGGACTTCATGGAGCAAGTGGTCTACTTGTGGGACCGAGTGCACACACTGGCGCAGGAGGGAGTGCACGGCACCAGCCCCCAAGAATGGAGGCAAGGACTGTGATGGCCTCGTCTTGCAATCCAAGAACTGCACTGATGGGCTGTGCATGCAGAGTAAGTCTACTTGAGCAAACAGTGGTTGGGAGGCCTGAGATTTAAACATGTGAATTTCTTGGAGGGAAATATTAGAAATTAAGAATTCTGAACAACACAAATAATGCAGTAATTACCACTGTAGTAGCTCTGTCTCAGAATTGAAAGAACTAATCTCCAAAGAACTTAAATGGATAATAATTGTCCAGTTAACAAAGGACGTACACAGTATTGTTTTCCCATGAGCAAAGAGTGAGCTAGTCATTTCCATGGGGAAACTATCATTCTTTGACCTGGGAGCCATTAGTCAGCTTTATTAGAATGCATAAAAGTGCACCCTATGTACCTCGTAGCAGAATCACATGGCTTCAAAAAAGTAAGATATTTATGTTAATTCATGGCCATTACTGAACCAATGTCCAGGATGTAAAATATATATAAAGGACAGGAAGTGGTCCTGCAGTTTACCAATTTACAACACATGCTTAGTGGGAACATCTCCACAGGTCCTTAAAAATTCGAGGTTTGTGTTAATGTTTGTTTAAAGCAAATAATGTTAATAAAACAAAAAATGTTTAAATCAGTGGGGAAGATTAGCTCAGGAATATAATGGATACTGTAGGCGAAATATCCCCCACTTTTCATGGTTTTGTTTCTTAGATTTCCTTAACGAGTTGATAGTTTCATTTTCATATTTGTACACTCTTACCCCTTTAATGGTGGAGCCCTTAGATGTACAAAGTTTACCATCTTCCATGACCATGAAATAAGGTATTAATAATTGTCACGCCTCTACCGATGAATGGATCAAACAATGTGCTATCCTTGGATCTTCACTAATAGCAGCCAGATGTTGACATTTCTTATAACATATTACAAATTGCTTGCAGAATACAGGCAACCCAAATATATTTGTGTAGAAGTATTTGTGTTTGTCGTTTAAGAATAGAATATTTCCCTTTTGCCACATTTATGACATTCTTTTTACCTTCCAGCTTCTATACACACAAGGACCTTTAAAAAGAAACCTTACTTAAAATACAAATAAGTAATTACGTTGCTGATAGAATTTTTACAGAATAAAAATCCAAAAGGCTTCTTGTTTTTCTGCCCACAGTATGTTGTATTCTTTGAGGACTGGCTGCTGCTGGGTGTAAAGCACAGCTTCTGATTATGATTTGCAGGCTGCTACAGTGCATCTCACCAAGTTTGTATTAGAAATACAAGAATGAAAAGAATATAGCTGTTTTTATATCCATTTATCCAGAGATAGAGGGTTTGTTCCTCCAGGCGTGGCTTTGAGTTGAGGATTAAAATAAAAACATAGCACACACCACGTCATTCTTTTTAAAATATTTTTATAATTTAATATCCTTCCTTTAGTGGTTAACAAATTGATTCATGTGATCAGAAAGTGGCAATATTTGAACTCTCTTTCTCTCCTTGTGTGTCTTTCTCTCTCATCTCTCTTCTTTTCTCCCTCTCTCAATTCTCTATTCCCACTTTGGGTAACTTAACACCTACTGCTTTCATTGTGCATATTTTTGAGTTCCTAAAGCATCCTACTTAAGAAGAAATACAATGCTGCAAGATGGAACTTTGGGCCTTTAGTTGGTCACACAAAATGACACGGACTAAATTATGACATTTGTCAAATACAAACATGAAATATTCAAATTAAGGCTTTCACAACATAATATCCCTTTAGCATCTAGCTTGTTTCCTATGGCATTTGTAGAACTTTTTTTTTTTAAATGATTGGACTTCTTTCAGTACTGATGGCAATGAAGTGATTGTGTGAATCAGGAACGGGAAGAAGGCTACAAGAGGAGGTTTTGTTGTTTGGTTGTGTTTGTTTATTTTTTTTTATCAGATCTCTTGTTAGATCTGAGTGTTTGGATTAAAATCAGTCAGATGAAAAGCTATCTATTTCCTCTTACAATTCTTATTTGCTATAGTAACCACCCCTACTAAGTCAATAAACTCTTTCATCCGCCCTCCTATATCTACTCTAGTGCAACAGAAAACTGTAGTCTGTACTATTGATTTCCTCAGTGATAAAAACCAGAGATAGTGCTACACTGTGTAATTATAGTATTTTAGAGTGAAAGTTATAGTTTCTACGTACCAGTTAAGCTGGGTGTTTCTGGCATAATAATGCACCAAAATCTTGCAAAGAAATAATACTGCTCTTGACCCTCATTTTGGAAAAGAAAGGTTTTCTAGTAGTGAAAGTACCAAGATTGCAAGAGGGACAAGGTCTATAGTAAGAAATAGGATGGGGCACCCGGGAGGCTCAGATGGTTAAGCATCCAATTCTTGATTTTGACTCACATGATGATCTCCTGGTTTGTGAGATTGAGCCCCACATGGGGCTCCATGCTGACAGTGCAGAGCCTGCTTGGAATTCTCTTTTTCCCTCTCTCTTTCTGCCCCTCCCCAGCTCGTACATGCACACTTTCTCTCTCTCTCAAAATAAATAAACTTAAAAAAAAAGAAATAGTATAGAAGTAGAAAAGTTAGCCAGAAAGCTGCACTTGACCATTAGGAGTTATTATTTTATGTTTATTTACTTTAGGAGAATTAATGTCTTCGATGCATTCATTAATAGCCTTTCAACAATATTACAATATTATCTCAAAATAAAACTAGTTACTACTGAAACAAGTATACAACCTCTGAAATTGTATTTGTATTTGAAGTTGTAAACAAATGATTCTGATATATATGTAGATATATATGAGTGTAGATGGGAGTATATAATAGAGGTCAGTAGAATTCAGGAACCTAAATAATACAGGGTAGTATATTTTAAAAGCCAAACTGAGGGGCGCCTGGGTGGCTCAGTCGGTTGAGCATCTGTCTTCGGCTTAGGTCATGATTACACGGTTTGTGAGTTCGAGCCCCGCATCGAGTTCTGTGCTGACAGCTTGGAGCCTGGAGCCTGTTTCAGATTCTGTCTCTCCCTCTCTCTGCCCCTCCCCCACTCAGTCTTTGTGTCTCTCTGTCTCAAAAATAAATAAACAACAACAACAACAAAATAATAAAATAAAAGCCAAATTGATACTTAAGAACAATACAATGTGAAATATATAGAATATATTACTCTCAATGCTTATTCAGTAATGTGTTGAGAACACTCATATTCAGTCACATTTCATCCTTAATCACCTCCCTCAATACAAATTCCTTTGACTCAAAATATGTAGAAATATTAAATAAAATATTAAAACTTAAAAGGCATACATATACACACACATATGGAGTGTGTGTATATTTGTGTCTGAGAAAGAATGGGTCAAGTTCAAAAGAAAGATAGAGAAATCCTCAAATCTTCAAAATAAAGTAGGAACTCAAATCAAGAGAGGGAACTGCATGAGTGGATACCAGAATAACCCAGAAGGGCATCGGACATGGATGTAGTTCCTAAGGACTGGGAGTTAGAGTCTTAGTTTTGGCACGGAGGCAGAGGCCCTGGGTCTGCAAAAGCCTGAGGCCAAGAATCGAAAGCTAGAGCCCTAAATAAAGCTGGGTCACATAAATGGCTGCTTCCACCATAAAAAATAACTAGAATTTTTTTACCCACCAGACCACGGAAGCCACAGGAAAATTCATGGCAGAGAAATTAAAAATTAAGACCTCACTTAAATAAAACCTATAATAAAACCACTATTCTACATCATATCTGCCATGGAGTCTAAGATATAGTACTAAAGAACTAAAAACCAGAAGATAAGTAAATAACATAATTGGTGAAATTTCTTGGGTACCAGCAGAAGCAAACAACAAGCCATTCTCTTGAGTTCTTTCCACAACCCACATGCATTGGCCTATGACCAAAGTAGCCCAGTCCTGAAAATGAGATTACGCAATACAGTTTCACAGCACCCAAGGGGAATAGTCTGTTGCAAGAGAGAGTGCGCAACAGAGTAAATAAGTAAGTTAGCATTCTCGTAACATGGACTCAAAGCTATCTGAATGAGACTATAAAGTAAATGAAAGGAAAAACACAAATTGTATTTTTAAAAAGAATATAAGCACAAAAGCAAGAATAGAATGTTGCAAAAAAGATTAGACAGATTTGGGAGGAAATTAAAGGGAATGCCTAGAAAGGTAAACATAATTGAAAGCTAAAACTCAGTGGGAGGTTAAAAGTCAGGTCCAAGGCAACTTT
This sequence comes from Crocuta crocuta, assembly GCF_008692635.1. Classification (NCBI taxonomy): domain Eukaryota; kingdom Metazoa; phylum Chordata; class Mammalia; order Carnivora; family Hyaenidae; genus Crocuta; species Crocuta crocuta. Next base: position 4,294,815 of record NW_027529638.1, on the reverse strand, counting down.
AGATAAAGCTAAAGGGAAAATTAGTAAATTGGAATGAAGATCTCACGAAACATTTCAGAATACAGGGAAGATAAAGTGAGTGATTTTATAAAAGGGAGGTAAAAACACATGTAAAATAGAATGAGAAAATCCAAATTTGCTCAAGAAAGCAAAATTAAAAATATTTTCAGACAATCAAGACAGAGAAGGCTTACTACTCACAAACTCTCACTGAGTAGACTACTAAAAATATAAAACAGAAATTGATTCTTTAAAAATAAGAGACAGACCAATTAAGGGACACAGAATAAAATGAAAATAAGATGGAACTAAGTTATAGACAATATTAACACAGTGTATGGGAAAGTGTGATCAAAGTTAAATGTTTCTAATTTCCATATAGTGTTCAGTTAAAAAAAAAAAAAGTAACACTACTTGCATTAAATTTTATTGATTCAAGTTTACTAGTTATAATATTATGACTGACAGGTAAAAGGTGAGTATATAAATTCAAAATAAGATTTTTAAGAGTAGAAATAAAATAAAGAAAAATATGGTAAATGAAAACACTAATTAAGTGGTATATACTGAGGATCATCATATATCAAGGGTACTAATGTAAATGAGTTAAATTTACCTGTTAAGGGGATACCCGGATGGCTCGTCGATTAAGTGTCCGACTTCAGCTCAGGTCATGATCTTGCAGTTTGTGAGTTTGAGTCCCATGTCGGGCTCTGTGCTGGCAGCGCAGAGCCAGGAGCCTGCTTTGGATTCTGTGTCTCCCTTTCTCTCTGCCCCTCCCCCACTTGCACAATCTCTCTCTCCCTCTCTCAAAAATAAACAAACAAACTAACAAACATTTAAAAAGAAGAAACAATTACCTGTTAAAGGAAGTTCAAAATTGTAGTAGAAAATCTGGTTTTATACTGGATTATACTTAAATTCATAAAGATATGAAAGATAAAAAGTAGAACTTAAAGGATAGTTCAAACTTTAGTTTAAAATGTTCAGTTAGGGGCACCTGAATGGCTCAGTCAATTAACATCTGGTTCAATTAATAGCTTTGACTATCTAATTGGGCCATTGTTAATTCAATTCCATCTCCCATTATGCCTAACTAACCCATATCAGAGATTGGTTTTGCTCGTAGTTTTAATTTAGTTTTTTGTTTTTCTTAGACTCTGTAGTTTTTAGAATGTTTAATTTTCTATTGAATAATTACAAGTTTTCTAAATTGTTTATCACATTCTCAGTTTTGTGTTTAAGACACTTTAGAAAATACAAGTTTCCCCACTGCAAAATGAAATTTTTAATCAAAAGTTTGAGAGTTCCTTATAAGATTATTGAGTATTTTAAAGGTGTAATACTGCTAAATGTTAACAAATGTGTGTGGAGTAGAGTCTCTTATATTTTATTAATAGGAATACAAATTTTATAATTATTTGGGGAAGCAATTTGACAATATGAGTTAAGAGCTTTCAAATTGTTTATGCCCTAGGGGCGCCTGGATGGTTTAGTCGGTTAAGTATCCAACTTCGGCTTAGGTCGTGATCTCACAGTTCATGGATTCGAGCCCCGCATTGGGCTCTGTGCTGACAGCTCAGAGCCTGGAGCCTGCTTCAGAATCCGTGTTTTCCTCTCTCTCCACTCCTCTCCTGTTCACACTCTGTCTCTCTCTATCAAAAATAAAATAAACATTTAAAAAAATATTCAAATTATTTATACCCTTTGGTCCAGTAATCCTACTTTAGTGAATAAATTTTAAGCAATTATCTGAATACTTAAGAAGATATATGCCAAATATATCAAATATATTACATATTCCATGTAATTTATTGTAAAAAAAATGCAAAACCTGAAAATTCAGTATTAGAGCACTTACATAACATGGAATATCATGCAGCCGCTAACATGTTTGTGATGGCTTAACATGGAAAAGCAGAATATGGATTTATAAATGCATGTAGTCATAACTACGTAAAAGTTAGCTTAAGACGAATAAAATGTATGCATTTATGTTTGGCCGGTGAGATTGCAGGTAATTTTTTTTCTCTTTCAATATGATTTTTATTCACCATGTGCTTTATACTTGGCTTTTCATTAGGTTTATAATTATAACTGACTTTAAAAAAAAATTAAAAAGGAGGTGTTGAAGATTGGCAAGAACAACTGCATGATCCTGGAAGCAGGAATGTTGGGATTTGAGATTGAGCAATATCAGTGACTAGTTCTGAAAAATTGGTCCTCTTGATTCAAATTAGATTCGATTCAAATTTGATTACCAAAAAAGTATTTGCATAAAACTCTAGTTGTATAAAACCCTGGGTGGCAAGAATTACTTACAGCCAGTAAATCAATTGCATATATAAAAGGATTTCAAAGACATGGGCATTTGGAACTGAGTTATAGATTTGCATTATTTCCCAGTTGCCTATTATATACATATCACTCTGTTCTTGCAAGCACACTTATTCTTAAACTGTTTGATGAATTGGATTCATTATATGCTGCTGTGTAATTTCATTTGCGAAACGAGGTCATGGTCTTTAAGCAATTTCAGAAGCCCCACTAAATTTTTTAGGCCATCCATACACATTAGTTGATACTGAAGTGTAATAAATATCATAGATATGTTACACTGGATATACGTTCATTGTCGTGAAAAAGTAGTTCCTATGCTGGGGGGCCTACATTCAGATTAAGAACTTCCAAATATTGTGTTATTTCACTGGAATGAATGATTAAGACATCAGAGTCAATTATCATTCCAGAAAGAAGTTGGACCTTTTCGGTTTATAAACAACATTGTTAATTAAAAATAGATAAAACTTTTAAAAAATGGAGGTCTTAGGTATGCTAAATGGTATGGATTGTATCAAACAAGAAAGGGTAGACTTGGTGGGTTTTTTTTACCTTTGAAAAAAACTAAACACACATGTTTGATATGAGATATTTAACAGATGTCACTATTTTTAGTTAGTAATACTATAGGATAGTGTATGCTCTTCAGAAGGCAATACTAGAAGGTCTGTTGTGCTGTCTGCACATATAGGTTTCTTCATATCACTTCTAAAATTATGTAAAAGCAGCCCCTGGTTCTACAATACAGTTTTGAAGTGGGATTTACATAAAATGGTTCCAGGCACAGAGAGAGAAAGAGATTGAGAGAACACTGAACACAGATACAGAAGAAGAAAAAAGCACTTGAAAATCTCCAAAAATGATATGCCAATAACAATATTTACTTTTAAGTTGAAATACAATTACTCTTAACTTATAATCTCTATAATAAATTGGTAGAACATCTACATTGTCATGGTTGGCATATAATGCTTTAATCCATGCTTACCTCTTTCTTTAGAAAACAGCAATCCAGGGGCACCTGGGTGAGTCAGTCGGTTGAGCGTCTGACTTGAACTCAGGTCAGAAACTCATTGTTTGTGGGTTCAAGCACCACATCCGGCTCTGCACTGACAGCACAGAGCCTGGCGTCTGCTTCAGATTCTGTGTCTACCTCTCTTTCTTTGCCCCTCCCATGATTGTGCTTGCGCTCTCTCTCGCATTCTTTCTCTCTGTCTCTCAAAAATAAATAAGTAAACATTAAGAAAGGAAGGAAGGAAGGGAGGGAGGGAGGGAGGGAGAGAGAAAGAGAAAGAAAGAAAGAAAGAAAGAAAGAAAGAAAGAAAGAAAGAAAGAAAGAAAGAAAGAAAGAAAGAAAGAAAGAAAGGAAGGAAGGAAGGAAGGAAGGAAGAAAGGAAGAAAGAGAAAGAAAGAAAGAAAGGGAATACAGCAATCTAAAACTATTTATGCAGCTTGGTCCAGAAGTAGTGTTGTATATTTGTAGTTATGAATATACTCAGATAATTACATGACAGGAGCTATTCCTATAAACTTTAGTTTTTAATCCCATGTGAAGATTGGAGTCCCACATAGGGATGTGTAACAGTTCAAATCTGAATTTAGAATTACTTCTTTCTGAAGAGGGTTTATGCCGCAGTAGACAAATTTAAAATAGCAATTTACAAATAAGAACTGCCTAGAATTGTGTCTGCATCAGTGAACTTCCTGACTTTGGGAAATTAAAATGTTACGCAGTCTGCAAATTTAGCACTTCCTACTCATTAAAAAATTTGCATGTCACACGGCTCTTCCATTAATTCTCACATACAGAGGAAGTGGCAGAACTCCGTGTAAATTGTGGTGTGGACACACTGCATACCAGGACCCCCAGAATCCTACATGCATTTAATGTGGGGAAATAATTTACCTTACAGATAGTCTCTTCTTGACTTTAGAATGATGTGTTTATAACCGCCACGGTAGGCATTTGAGAAGGTGCTAGTCAGTTTGCAGTGAGATTCTTGTCAACACAGCAGTTTGATAGGAAAGCATAATTGTGAGTGTCAGACAGTGAGTGCTTTTATCTACAGTTTGGAAGAAGTTGATGTCATAGCTGTGCTTGTATAACCTTTGGTACGAGTGGTGTCCCAGCTGAGGCAAGTAAATATTCTGTATGTGGACTGGCTGCCCAGCACAGTGCTCTGCTGTCTCCAGAATAATAAGTGTGGTTTGCTTTAGCATTTTTCCTTTCTGGTAAAACATTTCCTGTTTCTGAAAGCAGGGATGTGGTTAGAAAGTTCAGCCCGCAGAAACCTGCCGAACACCTGTGGGGCCCCAAACAAATCAGTGGGAAAGGACAAGTGCAAGGTCTTCAGCTTCTAGGATGGAAAGCAAACTCCAAGGGAATCCATAAGAGTGCACGTTTCACGACCACAGTAAAGCGTAGACTGTTCCAAGGTCACATGGGTGCAGGACCAGGGCTTTTGCTTAAGTTTTCCTTTTACCTAAAAATCCAGCAGATAGAGTGATATATACTACAGATCAGCCTCTTTGCTTCAAAACTCTTCCTCTTTCACTTTTTCTGTCAGAAATCTCCCCTAGCACAGATTACAGCGTCATCGCCTTTGAATTTGATAGTTTATTTTTCTTCAAGACCATTGATGAGGACGAGGTCTATTACGTTAAAACACTTAGGAAGCTGATCTGTGGGTTTGATTTTACTCAACTGTTGGGTGAAATTTCAGACGTTTCTTCATCTACTGTGAGTCACGAGATAAGATTTTTACATCCTGAGATGTTAATTCCCTGCTGTTCAGTTTCAGAAGGGTGTGGTTGTTACCATAGGAACAGGGTTGAGGGAGGGTGAGTTTCCTGAGGCACTGTCCGGTGAGGCTGGGGGAGGGAATTACTATGGCAATTTAGATAACTGACATCAGTGATAAGCAAATGTTCGTTTCAATTTTTGTTGTCATGCCCTAGGATTTATGTATTCATTTATTTGGAGTTCCTTAAGCCACTGTCAATAAATAAACCCTCAGAAGAGTGGTAAATTATAATAAATGACCGTGAGTGTCTTTGACAGACCTGACCTTTGACATCATTAGTGCAGTCCTGATGGGCTTACTAGATAAGAACCAACCTAAAAGGGAAAAAAACAAAATCTGGACATGTTTATTTTGAATGGCCCTTGAGATTTTTAATATGAACATTTGCATCAGAAGAAATGTGAGAAAAATCACGTATTTTGGCTGTGGGTAAAGCCACTGGCAAAAAGAAAGACCAAGCAGCCAGGTCAAGGAGAAGGAAGAATCCATGGGGAATAAAGATTTTTCCAATGCTAGGATCATAAAAATGAAGACAGATCTTATGAAATGGTTTGGTATACTTCAGACACATAAACATGTTAAAACTAACCAGAAACTTAATGATTTAAAAACATGTACTTTTATAGAACACACTTAATGCTATTAGAAACTACAGTTGGGTTGTATCATATTTATAACTTACCTAATAGCCTGCATATAAGATATTAATTAATCCTCTATCCTGTTTAATCCTCACAGTGTCATAAAATCTATTTATATGTATTAAGGTCACAGAACTAGATTCATACTGAAATACATTGAAAAAGTCTTGAGGGCAAGCTGGAACACCTTATAAAACTCCATCTATCTCCTTTTTGGCCAGAGATTTGATAGCAAATCTGAAGACAGAGTTTTAATTCCCAGACCTCTACATCTAGACTTTCCTTTCAGAGCATTCCTTAAATCTGGCTAAGGGGTTCTCAGACTTTGGAGGGCAGAAAAATTACTGTACCATTAAAAAAATCACTGTGTCATATGTATTTTAACTTTAAGAAATTTCAGAGTTAATTTTAATTTTAGTCAGTTTCCATCTAATGTACTGACTTTAGGCCCTGGCATAAATTGCTTCTGACTCCAATCTACTTGGTCTGCCGGCCAACCTAATGCAAAATGATTTGTTTCAATTTAATTAATTAAACTCAAAACATAAAAAATAACCTTACAAATCGTACTTTTGTTAATCCTCTAATAAGAACCTTACTTTGCAAAGGAAGAAATCGAGGCATAGAATTGAAACAGCCCACAGGTTAGCACAAGGGCCAAGTCCCCAAGTCTGGCTTAGGTTGTACTAAGCCTTTTTTTCATTTGGCCTCTTGGATGCTGCAAGTTAAGTAGTTGTCTGCTTTTGTTGCTTTAAAATATGATTTTCTTCTGATGTGTAGTGTCCCTGCAATTATTGGTGTTTATTCCTTTTTTCCTATTGGCATCGTTTTTGAAGGGAATGATGTTTCTCCTTTAAATATTCACTTTCTGAAACATTTTGTGCCAATTACAACGTGATTATAATACATTAACCACTCCATCATTCTAGCATTGCTCTCCAGTTACATCAGGGGTCGAAACTCCCAAGTTCAGTATACCTCTTGCTTGCCCCACTCTTGAAACAAAAGGTGCTGCCCAGAAGTCATTTCATTTAAGCATGAAAATCTCTTATTTTAGCTTTCTTATGAATATCAGTGATACTGTTTCCAGTGAAGAGGTGTTTAAATAATTAGCATTACCTCACTCAACAACTGAATTGCAAATTAAGGCATGAACATATCAAGCCCTTCTCTATTACATCCTTGTCCCTTCTCATTTGAATTTACTAACTAATGCCTAGATAGTACTTACACAGACTGTTGAGGCTATTGCTGGAGAAGTGGGATCTGCCTCTTTGCTTTGGTGGTTCACCAGACTTGTGATGTTAGGCAAGTCCTTTCACCACTTTATGCTCTGGCTCCTTAGTATGCAGATAGAAAAGGGTTAGGATAGGAAATTTTAATGAATGATCTATTTTAACTCCTGGGAGTTAAAAAGGGCATAGGCTTGATTTTGAAGAATTTAAACCTGTCCAATGATACTCAGAGGTCCTGACATTTCTCACACCAGCATATTTGCCTGATAATTTTTCTATTACAATAGTACTTATAAAAACATATATTATATTATCTTTCTTAAAAAAGCTAATCATAAATTCATCTTCATTTTGGCTCTTGTCTATTATCTGTATCATAGGAAAAGAAAATTTTTTAAAAGACTAGAAAAATCAAAGCTGTTGCTGTTGATTGGAGAAATGACCATTTATGTATAGTTTCTGGCTTTGTTTCTGAGATTCCCCAAATATAAACACACCAAATAGGCTATGTTCAGACATATTATTATACGACTACAAGGCATGTACTTAAGGATAACTTGATACTACTTACTACAGTATAAAAGCAAGGAAAGCTTTCTTTCCTTTTTAAGATACTTGGGGATGGGTTCTCCTCTTTTATAATAGTTAGACATCAGCTGAAAACTATGGGCAACCCCACCTCTAGTCTAGAGGATGAGCTTGTGAAAAATAGAAAAAGTCACTCCTTCCCCAAGTCACTTTACCACCATCAGATGGAAAAATCATTATATTAACAATCCATATCTACAGCCCATACACCTGTGAATGGGGCCACTGAGAGTCTTATATGCAAAACTTGCACACTGTCCATATAATTGATGTGTGGGTGGAAGCTAAATTTTAATCTCAACACTTCTGTTTACTTTAAAACATCACTTCTCACCTTTGGGGCTCAGTTTCCACATCTGAAAAAGGTTGGACTAGATAACCTCTTAAAATGATGTTTTGAGCAATTACAAGATGTTTCCTAGCATAAGGAGCATTTCACTAACTCTTCAAGACATCTTACTATCGGGACACCTGGGTGGTTCAGTAGGTTAAGAGTCCTCACTTCTGCTCAGGTCATGATCTCACAGTGTGTGGGTTTGAGCCCCACATTGGGCTCTGTGCTGACAGCTCAGCGCCTGGAGTCTGCTTCAGATTCTGGGTCTTCTTTCTCTTTGCCCCTCCCCATTCACACTCTGTCTGTCTCTCAAAAATAAATAAACATTAAAAAAAAATTTTAAATAGACATCCTACTCTGGTTCAGTTTACAAACTGTTTCCAACTTGCTTCAAGTTTCAAACTTCACTTAAAGTTTCTCTCCTTTAAGGGATTAGACTTCTTCTAATCCCTTTTCCCCCAGATCAGGAAAATCTCTCAATTGAAAAATATATGTTCTTTAAAATTACGTTTAAAAAAGGGGGTCATAGGTCATGAGCATTTCCCATGGCAGAAGCACCACTCTGGAGGTGGCTTCCCCAAAGTGCAGTTACTCAGGCTCCCACAGCCATTGGGGCAAGTCCTGCATCCTTCCCTGAGCCCTGAGTCTTTGCTCTTTCTTTCAGTCCAAGAGAGAAAGTTTTGGAAGTTGTTACCAATGGAGGTGCGTTTTATCCCTGATAGTTTGTCTTTAGACTGTTCCTCCCATTGCAGGACATGCAGTATCCTTGGCCCTCACTCACTAAATACCACAAACAACACCCTAATCATTATGACAACCAAAATATACCACCCCTGCCCCATTTCCAAACATTCCCCCCCCACCCCCCCACTTTAGAA
>NW_027529638.1:4249705-4285770 GCF_008692635.1 Crocuta crocuta | reverse complement strand
CCTTCAGAAGTGGCACCACCTCTGGCTGAGAAATTGTTTTAGCATCAAGTTGCACTCTGGCCCTGGAAATTTGCCTCTGTCACATGCCACTATAGCGTTGCCAGAAGCCACAAAGGCCATAAACCTCTTTCATAGGAGAGCGTGAAAGAGTATACAGTACTTAAAAGAGTGCACTGCTCATGGTTTCTCAGAAAAACAGGGCTCTTTGTCTCTGGAATAACTAGGGAACCTGCAATTCAAACAAATTCCCTAAGTCACTCATTAAATAATGGGCTGAGCTGACTCTACAAATAGAATCCCTTTAAGAACTGAGAGTTGTAGGGCGCCTGGGTGGCTCAGTCAGTTAAGCATCTGATTTCAGCTCAAGTCATCATCTCATGGTTTGTGAGTTCGAGTCCTGCGTGGGGCTCTGTGCTCACAGCTTGGAGCCTAGAGCCTGCTTCTGATTCTGTATCTCTCTCTCTCTCTCTCTCTCTCTCTCTCTGTGTGTGTGTGTGTGTCAAAAATAAATAAACATTTAAAAAATGTTGAAGAAAAAAAGAACTTAGAGTCTTAGTGTTCTTACTGTGTGCATCCCAATGACATTTATTGATCGCTTGCAGTATACCAGCCTTTTAAAAATCTCATTTCTCCCTTCCACAGTTCTATGGGAATGAGGATCCATTTTCCCTTATGTGAATTAGAACACTGATACATAGAGAAGTGAAACAGTTTACCCAAGCTCTCACAGCTAAGGAAGGGCAGAGCTAGGATGTAATCTGAAGTCCATGAGAATGAAAAGCTCCATTTCACTGCCTTGGCCAGCAGCCCCAGAGCCTTTTCAGATAGCCATACTTTCAAGTAATAGAAAAGTTAACTGAAATCCCTAACTTATGAACCAGGCTGTTGATTGGGACACGAAAAACAATTATTTTGCACTGTGTTCTGCCAGAGATGTTATTTTTCATTATTGCTAGGACTGCTCTCAGCAGGGTCACCTCATTAGCCGAGGAAAATGTCCCCTGTTGTTCCGTGAGAGACGGATCAGATGGAGAAGCGTAAAAACAAACTCTTAGAAAGTGATTCTGTGTTCCCCTCATTCAGGGGATGGAACAGTAATCCCCTTCTTTTCCGATTTCCAGCCTCCTAACTGATGTTTTAGTTCTGTAGCTGCAGAAGTGTTTTGAAAAGGATGGAAAAAGTTTTATAGAGTTGCCTTCCAAAAACTCTTTATCAGTGTTTCCATAGCAGAGCAAATTGGGGTGTTGAACCATTAGTGGGTATACTTAATACTCTGGTCTGTTTTAAATTTCCTCATGTAGGAAAATAAGTTTGGCTAGATTGCCTCTAATTGGCTATGAGGAATAACTAATAGTGAGACTTTCATTTTTTTTTTAATTTTGATTTTATTTTGGAAAAACCTCAAAGCAAACACTTCATCAACTATATTGATACACCTATTGATAGACATCTCCCAGGCCATGTGTCATGGAATCCATCCTTAAAGCCCTGTCACTTTGCCCCCTTTGCTCTCCATTAACTATAGAAAAACCAAAGCAATCTTTTCAAAATTACATTTGATCATGGGATTTGTATTTCATTTAGGATAAAATCAGAATGCCTCATACTGGCCCACCAGGCCTACATGACCTGGCTGTCCCTCACCCCTCAGAGCCTGCCTCCTCCCTTTTCCTTTCACTTGCTTCCCTGCACCCACTCCATTTTGTTTAATGTTTATTTATTTTATTTTGAGAGAGAGAGGGAGAGAGAGAATCCCAAACAGGCTCTGTGCTTTTAGCACAGATCCCCACATGGGACTCGATCCCACAAACTGCGAGATTGTGATTTGAGACACAATCGAGACTGATGGTCAACTGACTGAGCCACCCAGGTGCCCCTCAATTTTTATGTCAGCATCTGCATTCACGGCCCTTCTTTGAGGAGCATCAGTCCCTCCTGATTTCAACTTGGCTGATTCTTTCTCATGTTCAAGTTTCATCTCAAATCCCATTTCAGCAGAAAATTGCTCGCAGATTTCCTAAGGTGGTCATCCGTTTATCAGCAATCATACTGCATTCTCTTTTTCTATTTCTTAAAAGAAATTTTTAAGCATTTGAGTTGACCTTACTTATTATTTTTACTTATTTTTTTGTTAAACTAGCACAAAAGCAGGGACATTTCCCATCTTCTTTGTCATTGTACCTTATGCCTAGGATAGAACCCAGTATATAATAGGGTTCAAGAGTATTTGTTAGGTGAATGAATGAATGAATGAATGAATGAATTCCAGTTCTGTGCCTAGAATGAAATACAGTCCTAGATGAATGCCATAAATTCCCAAAATATTTCTTGAATTGCCCAGTTCTACATAAATATGGCAAAGTTGAGATTAAAATCAAAATTATAAAGTTTCTTCTTCTTATTCCTTGGTCTGCCTTCAAAAACAGGGGTTCTGTTGGGAAGTAGAGGTAAAGCCAAGGCAAACCCAGAGCTGCCTCACAGGGAGAAATTTCATACCATGTTATATCTCTCTTCTCCCTCTATGAGATATAATTCTTCTGTGTACTCCAGCAGGCCCATGCTGATTCTGATCAAAATTTTCAAGGTAACATCAGACCATCCCCAGATATCCTATTTTACAGTTGTTTCCAGGCCTTCTAATCTGCAAGAAATTAATCTTTTGACAGCGCTCTACCTAACACCTTCCCTACCAGAATGATGACAAAGTTACCCCCTCTCCTCTGCTAGCAGTCAACTCGTATCGTCTTATATCTTTAGGTTGCAAAATAAATAACCTTTCGTCCAGTGCCTGTATATGTCCCCAGTGTCCTTTTCTTGGGTTCACAGAATACAAATGGAAAAACGTTATTACCAGACACTAGTGTTTAAAAATGAAAATCAAACCTAATACATGGACTCAGACAACTGGAATAAGGAATATAATATTTATAAAACTGAGTAGGAGGTTGCAATCATTGCTCTAAAATAAAGCATTAAAAATTAATTCAGAGCAAACTTGTCTGTGCTACAGCAAACCTCTCTTTCATTAAGGTAGCGCTGAATGTTTCTCCAGAATTAGTTCCCCCAAATAGGTAAATAGCTTGTAAGAGCTGAGTGTTCTGCAAACTACAGAAGATCTACCTAAGGCACGATTTAGAGTTACCTTTAGTATTAGAGCATTACAGACCTTTAATTTTGAGCCAATTAATTGTGATTCTTGCAGATTCTCTACAGTTTTTGCCCTTGAGCATCACTAGGAAAGTTTAATTCATATCATTTTCATTTGATTAATCTACATGGTGCTGTATCATTTGGTCAATTCATCTGTTATACAATATTAAATATTGGGAAACAGGGGGTGCCAGTTATAAGTTGTACTTTTAAATTTTTATGAGTTAATTTTTTAATTTGTATTTCACATGTTTAAAGTGTTTCTCCCAGTCTTCTTCTTGACATTATTTTCTTTCTCCTCCTCCTCCTCCTTTCATCTTCTTCTTCTTTTTCTTCTTTTTCTTCTTCTTCTTCTTCTTCTTCTTCTTCTTCTTCTTCTNCTCCCAGGCCATGTGTCATGGAATCCATCCTTAAAGCCCTGTCACTTTGCCCCCTTTGCTCTCCATTAACTATAGAAAAACCAAAGCAATCTTTTCAAAATTACATTTGATCATGGGATTTGTATTTCATTTAGGATAAAATCAGAATGCCTCATACTGGCCCACCAGGCCTACATGACCTGGCTGTCCCTCACCCCTCAGAGCCTGCCTCCTCCCTTTTCCTTTCACTTGCTTCCCTGCACCCACTCCATTTTGTTTAATGTTTATTTATTTTATTTTGAGAGAGAGAGGGAGAGAGAGAATCCCAAACAGGCTCTGTGCTTTTAGCACAGATCCCCACATGGGACTCGATCCCACAAACTGCGAGATTGTGATTTGAGACACAATCGAGACTGATGGTCAACTGACTGAGCCACCCAGGTGCCCCTCAATTTTTATGTCAGCATCTGCATTCACGGCCCTTCTTTGAGGAGCATCAGTCCCTCCTGATTTCAACTTGGCTGATTCTTTCTCATGTTCAAGTTTCATCTCAAATCCCATTTCAGCAGAAAATTGCTCGCAGATTTCCTAAGGTGGTCATCCGTTTATCAGCAATCATACTGCATTCTCTTTTTCTATTTCTTAAAAGAAATTTTTAAGCATTTGAGTTGACCTTACTTATTATTTTTACTTATTTTTTTGTTAAACTAGCACAAAAGCAGGGACATTTCCCATCTTCTTTGTCATTGTACCTTATGCCTAGGATAGAACCCAGTATATAATAGGGTTCAAGAGTATTTGTTAGGTGAATGAATGAATGAATGAATGAATGAATTCCAGTTCTGTGCCTAGAATGAAATACAGTCCTAGATGAATGCCATAAATTCCCAAAATATTTCTTGAATTGCCCAGTTCTACATAAATATGGCAAAGTTGAGATTAAAATCAAAATTATAAAGTTTCTTCTTCTTATTCCTTGGTCTGCCTTCAAAAACAGGGGTTCTGTTGGGAAGTAGAGGTAAAGCCAAGGCAAACCCAGAGCTGCCTCACAGGGAGAAATTTCATACCATGTTATATCTCTCTTCTCCCTCTATGAGATATAATTCTTCTGTGTACTCCAGCAGGCCCATGCTGATTCTGATCAAAATTTTCAAGGTAACATCAGACCATCCCCAGATATCCTATTTTACAGTTGTTTCCAGGCCTTCTAATCTGCAAGAAATTAATCTTTTGACAGCGCTCTACCTAACACCTTCCCTACCAGAATGATGACAAAGTTACCCCCTCTCCTCTGCTAGCAGTCAACTCGTATCGTCTTATATCTTTAGGTTGCAAAATAAATAACCTTTCGTCCAGTGCCTGTATATGTCCCCAGTGTCCTTTTCTTGGGTTCACAGAATACAAATGGAAAAACGTTATTACCAGACACTAGTGTTTAAAAATGAAAATCAAACCTAATACATGGACTCAGACAACTGGAATAAGGAATATAATATTTATAAAACTGAGTAGGAGGTTGCAATCATTGCTCTAAAATAAAGCATTAAAAATTAATTCAGAGCAAACTTGTCTGTGCTACAGCAAACCTCTCTTTCATTAAGGTAGCGCTGAATGTTTCTCCAGAATTAGTTCCCCCAAATAGGTAAATAGCTTGTAAGAGCTGAGTGTTCTGCAAACTACAGAAGATCTACCTAAGGCACGATTTAGAGTTACCTTTAGTATTAGAGCATTACAGACCTTTAATTTTGAGCCAATTAATTGTGATTCTTGCAGATTCTCTACAGTTTTTGCCCTTGAGCATCACTAGGAAAGTTTAATTCATATCATTTTCATTTGATTAATCTACATGGTGCTGTATCATTTGGTCAATTCATCTGTTATACAATATTAAATATTGGGAAACAGGGGGTGCCAGTTATAAGTTGTACTTTTAAATTTTTATGAGTTAATTTTTTAATTTGTATTTCACATGTTTAAAGTGTTTCTCCCAGTCTTCTTCTTGACATTATTTTCTTTCTCCTCCTCCTCCTCCTTTCATCTTCTTCTTCTTTTTCTTCTTTTTCTTCTTCTTCTTCTTCTTCTTCTTCTTCTTCTTCTTCTTCTTCTTCTTCTTCTTCTTCTTCCTTTGTATCCTAGAATATACTGAAAAGAAGTAAAAATAAAAAAGGCTAATATTATCTGTGCATTTCTTTTTGAGATGAGATTTTTATTTTTCCCAATCTACACTATTCTTCTGAAGCCCTGAAATAAGTAACCTTATAACCTCCAGGCCCTATTGATTTTCAAACGATTTCAAATAAAAAGCATCCAGTTTCCGTTGCATTGACAAACCGTTCAGTCCCTGGGCAAAACCCATTGGATTCCTATTAAATGGAGGGACAGGAAACAACCAAAAATCCAAAAGGTGGATTTGAGATGGAGGGAGGAAGGGTGATCTCTCGGCTCAGCTTGGTAAATGGGTATTTAACCTTTGACCAACGATGACAGGTCTCCTTTAGTTCTTTTAGACCAAGAGCAAGCTGTTATGATTAAATAAAAAAGAAGAAAAACTGCTTAGAGCCTTACTGAATATGTCCTGGGAATTAAAGCATATGGCAGGGATAAGGAAAAAAAGATTTTCCTTATGCTAATGACCCTTGATGTCTGAAATAAATTAGATCCATTAGAGTTTATGCTCAATAAAAGAAAGACTTTAAGCACTCCAAAGTTAGTGACTCGAGACCAGTTTTGCTCTGAAATTCAATCTGCCTACTTATTAATTCTTGGTGAGGCTCCAAAGCAGACAGGAGATGCAAAATCATAATTCTGTACTGAACCAGAATTTTAAAGGACCACAGGTTTCTTTTCTTTTTCTTTTAATTAAACCATTTTTCATGCTTATTTTGTTTCCCTCATTAATTTGATTTTGTTCCCATTTTTGTTTCATTTTTTTGTTCTTTTCAAGGTTTCCTTTATCCTATTTCAACTGAACAGAGAACCCAGAATGAATATGGATTTTCTTGTAAGTTTGATGTTTAGTTTTTATGTTGCTGAATAACCATTTAACATTATTGCCCCCCAGTTCAAGTTTACCTTTCTTTGGATCACAGATGTGCACACAGGAAATAGGCGCCTAATATATTCTAACATGAAAAACAAATTAGATTTTCACCACTGAGGAGAAGAAAGGAGGGTCATTTCAAGCCTCTGCCAGCTTTAAAATCTATCAGTCTACCATTCAAAGCTTCAGTCTCAATAGCTGACAAACCATATCATAAAATGTGCTGATCTAATAAAGGTCCAGGTTCAAATGCTAAAAAGTAAAGGGTTGAGAAAATGCAGATCTGTTGAGTTAGGCAGCATGAATGTTGGTTAAGTAATTACAGCCTGATAAAGTAAAACCTTAAGGATTTAGATGTAATATTCTGGCTGGAGTTCAGAATATTGCTGCAGGGCCTCAGATATTACCCAGCAGCAACGTTCAGTCGGCCCTTGGAAAGCAGTCCTCGCACAACCAAGCTCAGTGTTTGGGCTGTCACTAGTATTCTGGAAAGATCTGTCAATATTGACTTAATTGATGGGAAAGTTGATATTCTGGACACTTTGGGAAAGATAATAGTTGAAAAAAATTCTCTCACATGCAGTATATTTAAACACAAAATGCTAAAGGGGACGGAGCAGTTTCTATCAGGGAATCCCCTTAAACTGTCAACATGTCAAAGAAACGGTGACACGGGAGTTTGGGTGAGCCTCTGGCAATCTAAATGATGAGTCATTTCTCCCATATAAACTATGTGGCTGTGAGTCTTAGTGAACAGAATAGGGGCTCCTTAACTTTTAGGAGGCCATGGAAATTGCATCTCTGAAAACTCCCTTCCCCCAAACTGCAGATGTGTATAAAATGGAGCGTAAAAAGGCTCTTCTTGACCGCTTGAAATGCCCCTGTAAAATCACCTCTTTCCCAGTGAGTGGAGAAGCTTCGGTCCTTTGCTGAATATTTTTGTGGGTGACAAAAAACTAAAACCAGAGACTTGAAGATGTCTTGAGGGTTCTGGAAAGGTTTGCTTTTGTTCGTTTTGTTTCAGCTATCAGCTTCTATCACCTTTCGCACTTGGAGTGAGGCATGTTCTGTGCCACCGAGGCAAGATGAACATTTACAGGATTGGTCTTCTTGCTTTACCCGGAAACAGACCTCCCAACTGATTGCGCACTGTGTTGGTCAAATGCTCAATTGCCTTCTAGGCTGGTCTGACCTTTCTGATCACTGAAGCAGGCCTTTATCTTACTCAGTGCACCATACAGACGTATTTGATTCAGTAACAAGCGGCTAAATGTAAATCGCTGACCAGAGACCGTGAGAAGCTCGTGGTTCTGGGAGGTAATACTGAATCTGTATCAAAAGCCTGGTGTTATCAGCATTGACCTCTGCTCCCCAAATCTTCTGAAAGCACACCTTTAAAATCCAGCATGTTTGCTCCTGGTATTTGTTTTGCTTTGTTACATATACCGTTCCCACCCACCTGTTCACTGATTTACGGGAAAGGGAGAAGAATTATTTGTGGAAAGTAAGTTTTTGACTTGGAATGATACTTAAGAAATATTCTGGTTCAATAACTACACAGATTCAGAACAAGCCAGATATTTCTAACAGAATATTGATGTTTATGTTTTTAGAGAACCATCAGTGAATTCAAAGAAGGCTTCCAAACTTTTCCACCTGAAATTAGTAATGAACTTCTTTTTCCGTGTAGGTTGGGATGCTCTTAGTTGCAGTTTCTTTTTATGCCTTCTAATAAATGGTCTGTTATGCTGCCCAATTTAAGATAGATTAGTGGGTGGGTAGATGCAGAGTGAGAAGGGAAAAGAAATCAGAGATAATTTTCCACTGAAAGGCACAGTCATTTTATATAGCTTTTGAAATAGATTTGAAATTAACCTATAAAAAAGGCAATAAATGTCGGGAAAAATATTACAGCAAATGTGTGTGTACTGTGGGAAATTTCTCTAAGCAGTTGGTCCAATGTTTCCTTGTCTTCTCCAGCTGCTCCTGATTCAGATGATGTCGCTCTGTATGTTGGCATTGTGATAGCTGTGATAGTTTGCCTGGCCATTTCTGTAGTTGTGGCCCTATTTGTGTATCGCAAGAATCATCGCGACTTTGAGTCTGATATTATTGACTCTTCGGCGCTCAATGGAGGCTTTCAGCCGGTGAACATCAAGGCAGCGAGGCAAGGTCAGTTCACATTGCACTTCACACCTGTGATTTATGCGTGTGACCAGCATCCCTGTGTGGTTCCGAAATCAGTGACTTTCAAGTTATGTAGGTTAGCCAGAGCATAAGCTCCACGAAGACATGGATTTGGGTTCGTTTTATTCATTACTCTATTGACTTCATTCATATAACAAACTAGAGTGGACAATGTGCACAAATCTTTTTTTTTTTTTTTGTGACAGGTTTCTCTGTCATACTTTTAAACTTTTACTTTAAAAGAATACACAGATTGGCTGGCTGATTTCTTACCNTTTCCACAGAAACCAGTCTTCTGTTTGTAGTGACTATGGTGATTTTTCATTCAGTAGCCATGTCTTTTGTTTGTTCGTTTGTTTTTGTTTTTAATGCCCATCTCTCTTTCTCAGGCACGATTCTCTTTTCAGAACTCCTTTCTGAGGATTAATAAATTCAATGCTCCCTTGGAAGTTATTAATTTCATAGACTAATTTCATAGTGATGAATTTCATAGACATCCTGCTTTCTAAGAATATGCTATGTCTTGTACCAAATTTATTGAATAGGGAGACAGGGTCTCTAATTTTCAGTGTTGTTCCCCCCCCCTTTTTTTTTTTTTTTTTTTTTTGCCTTTTGACAAGACAGCTTGCATAGCTATGGATATAGTCATCTACAGATAACCTCAAATCCACTATAGACAAGGAAAACTATTACCTAAGTCACTGGGTGTGGATCACTGTCTGCGAATTCAATGTGTTGAAATAGCCTAATATCTTAGGAGCAATGAGTAGACTTCAAGGCAAATATAGAATGAACTTGTCTCTTAATTTGTAGCCAGTAATAAAATGGATTGCAGTTATCTCACTGCCCTGCTTTCAACAGAGCCTTAGAATCTATACATTTCTGATATCCACTGAGTTCGTTTGTGTTTGGCTCAGAAAGTATCAGGGTGAGCCCGGCTAGTAGAAGTTACCTGAATGGAAAATGCAGACATACTTCCTTTCTCTTTCTGAACCAGATCTCCTCGTGGTGCCCCCAGATCTCACATCAGCTGCTGCCATGTACAGAGGACCTGTCTATGCCTTGCATGATGTCTCAGACAAAATCCCAATGACCAACTCTCCAATCCTGGATCCACTCCCCAACCTGAAAATCAAAGTGTACAACACTTCAGGTGCTGTCACCCCCCAAGATGACCTCTCTGAGTTTGCATCAAAGCTGTCTCCTCAAATGACCCAGTCTTTGTTGGAGAATGAGGCACTCAACGTGAAGAATCAGAGTCTAGCAAGGCAGACGGATCCGTCCTGTACCGCATTCGGCACCTTCAACTCTCTCGGGGGTCACCTGATTGTTCCAAATTCAGGTAATTTCTAGAGGTGTAAATCACATAGATCTTGAGAACATATTTTTGTACTCAAATCTTTTTATTTTTAATTTATTTGTTTTCATTAGGCCTGAAAAGTTAGTTGGAGCCTAGTCTAACCCAAATCTACTTTCAATGTAAATCAACATTGCTTCAGACAAAATCAGCAAGGCCATTCATCTTCCTCCAGCCAACTCGGAAAACACTTCCTCTAGAAATATTATACTCACAACTTTCTGCCAAGATGTAATTTGGAACTGTCATTGACCTTCTTTTTACTAGAGCTTCAGAAGGCAACGGCAAGCCAGAAGTGCTCGCCGTTGTCATCACACTTTAAAAGGACAAATTAATTAGAAAACATATTAGTTGGTTCACTTCCAATGTACTGTAGGAAGCAGTACTTCAGACTGATTTTTAGATCAGAGGACATCATTGTAGACATCAAATCTTCATTTATTAACTTAACTCTTTATTACACAGTCTTCAACCTCAAGGTATTTGTAACGGACTCACTCCCTCTTCTGATCAATCTCTCTGGAATCACAGCCTCATTATGTGTACTGTGTATTTATAGTATAATTGAGTTTTCAGCTTCTTATTTAGTTATCTGCTTCTAGAGGATAAGTGACATAAAGGACTTAAACGGTGAACTTAAGTTAGTGACTGATAATGTTTGATTAACGTTTGATATTTATTAATCAGTATAACAATGGGTTTTTACCTATTGGCCATAAGAGGGTTAATGGATTCCTCTGTGAATCTCTGTTAGCTCTATTCAACAGCACAGCAATAAGAAACAATTTGATTGACCCAAAGTCCCCATGTGGCATAAGGAAATAATATAATGTAAAAATAGCCATACAGCCAAATAATACACAGAACTGAATACCAGCTGCAGATCTGAATACGAACTTGTCATTGATTCTTTCATTCAGTCCCCCGTTTCAATGCCTTGCCAATTTGTCACACCATTCCTTTAAAAGTATATTTTAATAAGTTAAAACACTTAAGGGAATATCATTTTTCCTTTTATCTATACATTTTACATAGCTGAGATCATACATTATATATGCTTTTTTCACCTTTTTCTCTTTTTAATTCTCATGCTGCTATATGCTTTTTAAAACCATGATTTAAAATATATTTTTATAAGTGTATCAAATGAATAGATCAAAATATGCTCTATTGCTCTTTTATTGTTTAAACACATTATATTATTCTCAAGACAGTTTTTTTCATGATATTTACTGGATTCTACCTTTCCTTCCCACTTCCACACCTGTCACTTTTTCATATGTGAATTATTATAAAGGCTTCTTAAGTAGAAAGGAGGGAGGTTGATTGTATTAAATACTTTCTACATACTAGGCAGTGGTGATTTACCTACATTATTTTGTAACAAGCCACCTAACATGTATCAGGCATTATTCTTATCACTTTACATTCATAGTTTTATTTTATTGCTATAACATAAAGTTACATTTTATTGTTCCCATTAGAAAAAATAAAAAACTACCAAGGGTTGGTAGACTTACACGTGGACTTCCTGCTTCCACTCCGTGCCTCTGCAAACCATCCTGTCCCCAGGTGTGACCTTCCGCTTCCCACAGCACTGAGCCCTTATGTGACTTTCCTCCTCAAGATGGCCATGACTCAACATTTCCAGCCCGTTACACAAAGGCCTCTGAATAACGATTCCTCCTTAAGTCTCCAGTCTTCCTTCTTGAGACTTTCCAACATGGTCGGGCAAGTTTCCTTACTGCCCTGTGCTCGTTTGGCATATTCCATTTCCTTGCTAAGTAAAGTATAACTTACTCAAAGACAGGAACACTATCTTTTACTTCTTGGCATTCACAGTACTGCCAAACACTGTACTCAAAATGATGCTCCCTCAATTTTTAGTGAGCCGGACGTAAACTGCATTTATTGGAATAAAATCACAGAGACGAGTGTCTACAGGTTGCTGCCCACCATGAATTATTCTTTGTGATGATCCCATGGTGATGTAGGCTGGTGGTTCTTATAGCGTGTCCACAGGCCACCGTCATTGGTGTCACCCTACAACTTTCTAGAGGCACACCTTCTGTGGGTCTTCTAAGTCAAAAATCCTGGGCGTGGGATCCGGCTTTTAGCAAGCCCTGCAGGTGATTCTAATACAAGCTCACATGGGAAAGTACCGCGATAGGCCCAGTGAATTTAGAACAAAGCTTGATCCCCTAGTCCTACAAAATGGTGTCTGTCGCAACCTAGTAAACACCTGCCTGACCTGCGTTGACTAAAAACAAGTCCATAGTTTTGTCTGTTGTCTGTTTTCTAGAGTTATGACTGATGAAAGAAGTTCTTCACCAATTATTATTCTGTTATGAAAAAAACACTGATGCTAACCAGATATCTCAGAAATAAGTGTTTTTTGAAATTATTGAGGTTAGCATTTCCCTGACTTTGAATTTTGTGGGGATTTTTTTTTTCTTAAATTAGAAACGATGCATCATTACAGCTGTTTGAAATTTTAAGAGCGGTTGTTGGTTTTCCCCTCATTTTACAAGGAAAACAACAGTGGAACCATCTGTCTATTCCTTAAATAAAACAAGAGTTTAAAAAATTACATCATTCCTTTGAGTAATTCCAGAACAGTTCAGAGGGAGCTGTGGTAACAAATAAGGCCAATAAGGACGGAAAGCAGGGCAGCTATGAATATTTACATGTCTTTAGAGAAAAAGCAGGCTTGTGGCTGCATGGCCACAAAATCTCCTCATTCCCTTTCACTTGCTTCAAAGGCATTCTGTGAAGTTTCCTTTTGATTCATAGGTCTTATGTGACTGCTTTTCTCTTTTGCTATTCAGGAGTAAGCTTGCTGATTCCCGCTGGGGCCATTCCCCAAGGGAGAGTCTACGAAATGTATGTGACTGTACACAGGAAAGAAAATATGAGGTAAATATGCCTTTTCTGGTGTGCTTGACTTTATCAATGTCTGACCTGGAGGAGAATTGTGCAATAGAAAGAATAAACCCCACATGTCTCAAGTGGCCTACCTCCAGCATACCCTTTTTTTCCCTAGATCTAGAAAACATCGGCTTCTCTTTATCTTCGAAGCTTCAGACACTTTTGCAGATCTTGAGTATGGGCCGAAGGCCGGAGATCTTTTCTCAAGTGGACATGTGGCCATCATAGCTGGAAAAAATGGCCAGAGAGGTGATCCTTAGATGATCCAGAGAGATGTGTGGTAGACGCAGACATCAGCTTCATGGGGGCCTGGCTCAGGAATCCAGCCCATCCCCATTACAGGGTTAAAGGTCACAAAGATTAGACAACCCCTTCACCTCTGACCTGTCACCCCCACGTCAGCCTAGCATTTTATTCTCACCTGCGGGTTCTTCTTTTTGTGACTCTTCCTGACTTAAGCCTTATCAGCCTCCTTCTCAGGTTTAGCCTTATAAATTCCATATTGAGCCTTTCTAAATGGATCCAGGATTGATTAAAACTAGATTGAGTCAAAAGGCTTTGTTTTGAATGTGTCGTGGTCATAAAGATGAAGTTATTTCAAGTGAAAAATAACAAGAGGAGTTTAAATGTCCTAAATTCAATTTTCAGCCTGGCCTATAACAAATCTAACAAATGGTCTCTCCTGGTTACTTCCAACATAAAATGTGTGTGTTAAATAGTGCTTTAAGGCCTGACTGATTAATGCTTCTGAAGTACACCATGATCTTAAAATAAGACTTGGTTGAAATGAAGATCGTTATGTGTAATTATCATTGCTTTTCCCAAGGGGAAAGGCATCGGCTCTCCAGCCCTGCGCTCCAGATACAAAGCATGAGTGACAAATGTTGAACTAGGTTATCATTATAATGCATTATACCTTCTGTCTCCCCTCTCTCATCATCAGAAAAACATCCATTTTTAGTCTTGCTCTTCAAAAGCCGAAAAAGCTCTTTTATCATGCTCTCAGGCGCGGATACTGGCATTTATAATCCGGAGGACCCCGAACAGTTTTTTCCTTGGGTGGTGCACTTTCACCTACCCAAGCACTAGCCTAAGAAAATGACAAGGTTCCTTGAGTGTTATTCATGCCTTAAACTTGAGCAACAGAAAATTACTAAAAGGCTTGTATTTACTCACATCAAATATTCATTTTTTTCATTCTCGATGCAGAGTAATATTCACAGGCCCTGAGAGCGCCCTTCTTTTGCAACAAGAGAAATAAAGATCAGCAAACTCGAGGATCCCTTTATGTACTTTTTTCTTCTCTCTCCTGTCCTAAGTCAAGGTTTGCACCAAGTACATCCATCCCTCAAGGTCTTTGCCAACTTGGGCATTTTGTTAAAACAGAGATGAAGGTTGGCTTGTGCTTTATGCTCAGAAGCAGTGAGGTGTCCGGGTCTCTTACTGTCCTTGTAATCATCATTATCTTGCTGCAGATCAAGCCTTAAGGGCTGCTGCCGGCATGCCGAGGCTGAACGGGGCGTGCATTCGTGCATTCGTGCGGCTTGTGTGGTTTTCCTTCCCATGGTGTGGCCAGCACCCCGGCAAGAATAATTGTGCATATGAGATGAAAGAAAGGGAAAACAAAAACATGATACAGCTAGACACTTCTGTTTTGAGTTTCCTCTCCCTTTGACTCGAAAGGAAAGGAAAAAACTCTCACTTCTTGCCATCCCTACCGCCTGAAGTTAGGTGCAGAGAGAATTACGCTGTTGAACTTGGTGTGCCTCAGAGAAGTTCTTTTTATAAAATTGAAGCTAGAGAAACCCCAAGATCTCAAAATATGCACAAGAGACTGCGAAACAAGAAGCTAACACAAGAAGATGACTGTGTCAGATAACGAGCATTTCCTCTCATCACTTATTTTCTGTCGTGAACTAGATGCGTTTTTGTTTTAAAGACACAATAACAAGAATGTGTTTGGGGATATCTTAATAATCGAAAGCATGGTACCACTTATTTGCCATACTGTAAATTTCATTTATTCCCCACTGCAACCCTGTGATGAGTTCCAGTTTAACGATCAAAGCACTAGGGCTCGGGGAAATCAAGTCACATAACCAAGTTTTCACAGTCAAAAACTGAGGGACTGCTGAATTCCCAAACAGGTGATTTCACCGCAAAGCTTTCCTGCTCTCTCCCAAACCATCCCTTCATTGTAGACAGCACCAAGACACACCAAGTTTCTGCTTCTTACTGTAGTACGTTCTTGAGCACAGTTTCTTTCTTCAGCTCCCTGAAGATCCTTTCTATCCTCACACGACCTGAGATAGAGTTTCTGACAGAGAAGACATTGGGAGGGCATCAGAAGACATGAATGTTACTTCAAGTCATTTATAGGACAATTTTGATCATTTTCCTCCATTTTCTTTCTCCCCGATTCCCTTTATTGCATCCCAAACTGGGTATTTTTCCAGCTGGATGGTACCCAGCTGGTCATCTGCTGATGTGAACTGTCTAAAGGGAGGCGTGAACTTAATTACACATGGCAGAGTGGATATGACAAGGGCGCCTTATCATTACTGAATGTGCTCTAGGAGAGAACCCGGAATGGCAGATGAGCTGCCTAAATGAGCTGCTGAGATGGGACAGGCAGTCCCAGACAAGGGAGCAAAGCTGTGAGGGCGTGCTCGTGATTTCTACCGCTCCTGCTTTACACAGCTCGGGAGACACCGCAAAGCCTCTCTTTCCCCTGTGGATACAATTTCCATGATTAATGGCACTAACATGGACCTTTTTGCCTTGTTTTCAGTAGCAGTTTAAAAAAAAAAAAGGAGTCTGACTCAGACTGGAATTTTGCTCTTTGTCATTTCTTATTGAAAAATAATTGGAATTAAAAAAAATCAATGCTAATTGCCCCTTTCTCTGTATTCTGTCCTTGCTTAGCAGTTTTCTCTAAAGGCCAGAAAATCAACTTAGACATTCCAAATGTGAAGGTAAAAAGAGCTTTTTTGGAAAGCCATGGGGAGCCATGGAAGGTCTCTGAGCAGCCAAGCAATAAGAGAATAGCAGTGCATTTTCAAGATTGATCTGGTGAGGTAGGCTGGATGCGTTGGTGGAGGGAACCCGAAGACTCCCTGAAGGCGACTGCCTGGTTGGGCTGTGGCGGTAAACTAGGTGTGAGGGGAGAGGGGAGGAACCAGGCCTGGGTCAGGGGATGGAAAGTGAGATACATTTCAGAAAAAAAAGATTTCACCACCAGGTAGAAGTGTTGCAGAAGAATAACAGAACACAACAGATAGGTGTAGGAACCAAGCCTTGGGCACTGGGAAAATTGTGAGTTCAAGTGCTTCAAGGAGGAAGGACAAATTCTGAGTTAGATGTGGGCAGTGTGTGTGGGTAGGGATATGGGATTCATGTTGGAGATGCAAATGGGGAGTCA
This sequence comes from Crocuta crocuta, assembly GCF_008692635.1. Classification (NCBI taxonomy): domain Eukaryota; kingdom Metazoa; phylum Chordata; class Mammalia; order Carnivora; family Hyaenidae; genus Crocuta; species Crocuta crocuta. Next base: position 4,269,328 of record NW_027529638.1, on the reverse strand, counting down.
CCAGTGGGTGGATCCTCTGAGGTTAAAAATGCAGAGGCAGAGAGAAGAGACCAGGGGAAAGAGCTTCAGGAAATATTCTTTATTGAAGTTTGGATGTGATGAGCAAAACGGAGTAGAACATAGAAGGATAAGGCAGATAAATACAGAGTTTGCGTCTGGCGTGCTGCTTATACTGAGTGGCTACTCAATGAACATCTTTCTAGGAGAGAATGAATGATTGCAATTACAATAGGAAAAAAAATCACAGATAAAAAGAAGTTAAATGGAGGCAATAGTTGACACATGTATTAGTAAAATTAAAATGTACAGAAAGAGAATAATAAAGGAAATCATTGGGGTGCCTGGGTGGCTCAGTCAGTTAAGCATCCGACTCCTGGTTTCAGCTCAGGTCATGATCTCACAGTTCAGTTCATAGGTTCGAGCCCCACATCAGGCTCTGCACTGAAAGCGCAGAGCCTGTTTGGGATTTCTCTCTCTGTCTCTCTCTTCGCCCCTCCCCAGCTTGCTCTTTCTCTCACTCTCTCTTTCTCTCAATAAATAAATAAACAAAAAATTCAAAAAAAAAAGAAATCATTGGATTTGTCAACTGCAGGACATTGGTGTAAGAAGGGCTCAGGGTGTGAGTTAGTGGTGAGGCCATGTAAGCTATCTAGCATATATAGGGACTGAATATAAATAATAAAGTAGCAGGTTAGGATAGCGGGCCAAAATTCTCTTATGTAAGTAATCATATAGCAGAAAATTTCATTTATTTTTACATGTTTTGGGAACTTGGTAAAACAGTAGTTGACATTATTGTTTCTCAGAGAAACTCAGTGATATTCCTTTTTGGAGTCCTCAAGTCCTTATTTGAACATACAGCCATATAAAGGGCTACAGCTGTAGAGAAAGAGAGTGGAGTGCAGCCATATTTAAATCTTATTTTCTCACTGCCCTCCAGAGTGCCCATACACTGCAGTCCCTCTTATAAAGAAGTGATTCCAGGTGATTTACGAAAACAGTCTTTTCAATGGGAGAGGAAAAAAAAAAAAAACTTGCAAATAAGCAGATGAGAAAATGAGAAAAATTAAGATTTGAAAAGGTAAAGTCAGGCGAGCAGTTAAAGTATAAAACGTTTGGTGTAATTCCCAGCATATTTCCCGGTAATAGGTCATGAATTTACTATTCCAAAGCTTTCAAGAGGGGAACGTGGTAAATGATAAAGTCCATGTGTCCATGAGGAAAAAATGTGCCCAAATGAAGCTCAATTATTTCTCCCTTCATTCCACATAAAGAAGACATTTTTTGTTAATACAATTAACAACATGCTTAAATTAAAACAGCAATGAGTTTTCATAGGACTCCTGGTAGCATCCCTCAATGGAAGTAGATGGTATAAGGCCTAAGTATAAATTCAATAAAATAATCTCACAAGGATTCGTCAGTTCAGTTAGAGCACAATACTTAGCTGTTCTGACTTAATCCAGGGATAGAGTCTGGCTTGTCTAGGGAGATGGTGGCACACCCTTCAGAGTGGCTTCCATAAATATTTTTTTTTGCTCAATTGAGCTTTTGATAGCAAGTGAATTAGATATTCCCTGTCAGATACCGAGAGTGCAAATATTTCAAGTTGCCAGTTATATGTGAAACCGTGTGCTTCAAAAGTCAGCCGAGCCCCGGGGGGGCAGGGGGGGGATTGTCATCCTGAGGGACCTGACAGAAGACGTGTATGTCAATAGAAAGCATCTTGTCTCCACACAGAGGTGGATGGAGACAGATTCTCTTCAAGAAGTAATTTTGGGCTTGCTCTAGCAAATAGACTAAAAAAAGTCTCAAGGCCTTGAACCCTGATAAGAGACCCAAAATACACCATTGTGTGAAAGAAACCAAATCACTTGTGTTTGAAATCTAGCTTTGCCCGTTACTAGTTTTGAGACCAAAGGCAAGCATGTGAGTACATCTAGATTTCAGTTTCCTCTTCTGGAGAAAGAAGTAATACAAATACTTAACTTGATTCCCTTACGGGTGTGCCGTGAGCAGCAAATGCAATTGCTTTTATGAAAGTTTTCTAAATTATTCACTTCTGTGTAGGGGAAGTTCTCCTTACAGATAACGGCAAGCAGAGGATGAGCAAATCTCTCTGACAGGAAACTAAAATGCTTCTCTGAGGGCTTTGTCCTAGAGGCTTCAGAACCCATCTAGCATTTCCCATGATATTATCCTAGCCAGACTTTGAACAGCCTTTGAAACTTTAATTATTGTTCATTAGTAAATTTTGGCTTAATTGCTACTTCTGCAGCTAATTTTTGCTTTGTTCTCATTTCTGTGTCATCTGTAGTTAATATTTATAGAATGTTTACTAAAAATCTCAGATAACTCATGAAACATATAAGAGTGACACCCTCTATAAAATCATGGGTCAGGCTTATTTATATTTATTTTACTAGCTTTGTTTTATGTATTGTGATCTTCTTTCTTTACATAAAATGTAATGTGGATTTAAACAATCTGACCTTCGCTTTCACAAAGTTAAATCTTGATCTTCCCTCAGTCACTCCTTCCATGTATGCTTGGAAATGTTTCCAATTTCAACACCACTTCTTTCGTCTTGAAAACGAAAAGATTCTTATCATGATTTCTTCTTTGTTTTTCATTCCCTGTTATGAATTCCACTTCACCACTTCCCTATTCATTACATTCTTGCACCTCACTGGGTTAATAAATTCTTTTGACACCTACTGCCCCTTTCTTCCCTTGCAATCCCTCCCCCAAGAATGGTGCCCATCAATATTGCATGCCAGGGGTGTGCTTGGAGAGTACAGGTCTGACAGCTCCCCGACCCAGCAGGGAGGCTTCTCCCTTCTGTTCCAACTCAGTGATGAGAAGAACCCCTCCTCTTTCTGCCTCAAGCACTGGCTGCTAACAGCAGACTGAGAGACAGATGTTTCCAATATCCAACTATATGGCAAGGACCACTCGAAATGGATTCCACTTAAGTCTCCTTCCTTAAAAGTTTAATGCTCACTTTTCAAGGTACACTTGTAGCCGAAAGGTAAGAGCAGTGCTCACGAAAATGTAGTCACAGTTTTGTTTTGTTTTGTTTTGTTTTGTTTTGTTTTGTTTTTGCCATGATAGGAAAAGTAGAATTAGCAAGCATAAGGTTACCACTTAGGACTGATAGTATAATACCAACTATGCCACGATGACACCAAACCTTCACTCGTGTACTAAGTAATGAATTTCAGACTGGAAGGAAGGAAGAAAAACCGGGTTAAGAGGAAATGAAAACTAAGGGATGAAGCAGATGATACAGATTCGTCAAGCTGCCAATAACCGTATTATTCCTAAAAGTGCATTTCCAAGTACTTGGGTGACTTTAGATTTAATTAAAATGTGTTGTTATTCATTGAGGATGGAGATGCTGTTCAAAGAGTAAAAGGAGATAAAAAATATTTTTATTTTCTAAATAGGAAGAAAGAAAACCCATAGGTTGGTGAGATCCTAGTGAAATTTTAGAATGAGAGGAAGCAGTGATAGTCCAATTTTATTAAGGAGAAACTATGTCAAAACTTGACTGAGTTCTTAGAACTGAGGATAATAATTGTCAAGAGCTGAGGACTCTAAGATTTGACCTTACCTTGGGTGCCACGGTTTTGTGAATGCTGATAGATGACACAAGACTCCTGAGGCAGAGACAAAGGGCAGTTTGTTAGAGCAGTAGCACTATCCAGAGTTTTGTCATTTTTATGCCAATTCCCCAAACTGTAGTTCCAATAGGGAGATGTAGAGACGGTCAGATGATATCTGCACACTCAGTGGTTGCATTCCAGGAAGGACCCCTGGGCTTGGCGAGTATAGACTTTTTTATAATAGGAAGTAGACATGTTTGCCATATTCTGCAGTGGGAAGCACTATCTTTATGTTCCAAGGTGATTGCTATACAATTGCCTTGTAAGGACATGCAGAAACATGAAAGATACATGGAGAACTGTCTTCTAGCAATATATAAAATATATTATAAAATAATAAAATGAGTAAAATATATATATGTGTGTATATGTGTGTTTATATGTGTTTTATACACACACACATATATATGTGTGTATATATATTTATATATGTGTGTGTGTATATATATATATATATACATATATATAAAATAGCTGTTGTCATTTANGCGTTTTCAAGTGGCCGACACAATTATTATAAAAGAATTGGATATGGCCCTTACAATATCCACATGAATGAAATGGAAAGATGTGAACTGGACGATGTATATTTTAAATGGTTTATATTTGGCTAAACCAAAAAATTCAAATAATTGATGTCAGACTGGAGAGAGGTTTCAAGTAGTATCTTTAAAAAGGTCTTTATCGGGGCACCTGGGTGGCTCAGTCAGTTAAGCATCCGACTTTGTTTCAGGTCATGATCACGTGGCCCATGAGTTTGAGCCCTGCATCAGGCTGCCTGCTTCAGATCCCTCTCTCTTTGCCCCTCCCCTGCTCATGCTCTGTCTCTCTCTGTCTCTCAAAAATAAATAAATGTTAAAAAAAAAAAAAAAGCTTAAAAAGGTCTTTATCTTTGCCCTATTCTTGTACTATAATGTCAACAGTGATTGGAACGAGAACATAAATGGCAGGCATATCAGATTTACGGAGGATAAAAGACTGGAAGAGATAGCCAATACTTGGAGGAAAGACAGTATACAGAAATATATGCCCTGAAATTTTCTCTGAAACTGTTAAGGTGAAATTAAATAGCAAATATAAATTTCTGTATACAGGTTCACAAGCCATCACTGCAACTACAAAACTGTAGAGACTTGGCCTAAGAGCCTTTCATGTTAGGAATACACAGAGTGGTTAGCTTTAACAAGTAATGTAACCTTCTTGGGGCTTCATTGTCTCATTTAGTAAAGGAGATGCTTAACCATATTATCTCCATCTTCCTCTGCAACTCAAGCCTGCAGTAATACTTACAAATAATTACTTGATTGAGAGTAATCTAAGGCAACAATTTTGTTAAGAATTGATATAACTACATATTCCAAACCAAGGAAAATAGTAGCCCCACTATGCTGCCTGCTTGAGCATAATATTCACTTCCAGATGCCTCACTTTAGTGAAGACATAAGAACACTAATAGACACCTGTATAAAAATGAAAGATAGAAATACAGGGAGATATCTGGAAACCACGTCTTTCTAGTTGAAGTTAAAAAACTGAGAATATTTGGTCTAAAATAGAGAAGACTTTCTCGAGGCATCATAGCAATCTCTAAATATTTGAAAGGCACTCATGTTGAAGTGGAGAGAAAGCAGGCCTAAGATATGTGTAAAGAAGGGTCAGGAAGGCAAATTGTGTTTATTGTAAGAACGTTTTGTAAATTTGAATCGATAATAGGTGAGGATAGCACTCCTCAATAGGAGTGGAGTACAATTGTGGCTGTGTCTACAGCACGAACCATATGCCAGCACATTGTAGACAGGTTCCTACTTTGAATGCAAGGTGGTGCTTGTTGACCCCAGGGGCCTTGCCTCCTCTGAAACGCTGAGTTCATGACCTCTTAGCCACACTGTTCTGACAGTAGTTTTGAGCATTATGTTGAGAAGTCATTGGCTTCAGTCCCCATGCTAGCAACTTGTTTGTCGTAAGACTTTAGGCAGTCTGCCCCACACTTGACTACGTGCGCACATATCAGCTGATCCTTTGGGTTAATTTGTCCATTTATTTGTTGACTACAGTCTTGTTAGGGAAAGGACTTAAGAAAAGTTTTTTTGTAAAAAAACAACATGTGGAAATAAAGAATTTGGACCTTTGGGGCGACTGGGTGGCTCAGTCAGTTGAGAGTCCTATTTCAGCTCAGGTCATAATCTCATGGTTTGTGGCTTCAAGCCCTGCATCGGGCTTTGTGCTGACACCTCAGAACCTAGACCCCACTTCAGATTCTGTGTCTCCTCTGCCTCTTTCTTGCTTGCACTCTGTGTCTCTAACTCTCAAAAATAAATAAACTTTTTTTAAAAAGGAAAGAATTTAGATCTTTGAAGTTCTCTCTATCCAGATTCTCTGAGTATGAAGTATACAAGTGGAAAGATTTCATTTGAAATTCTAGAACTATAGAATAGAGATCCTATATTCTGCCTGGTCATATTTGAAAGAAAGAATCTGTGTTACTAGCCTGAATTATCCCTGAAAGTCATTTGGAAGGAATTTAGATCTAGGGTGTCCTTAAATCTAAAGTGATTTTTTTGAAGTATTTTTCAAGTTAGGTCCTAAAACTAAATAAATAAAAGTATTTAAAACTCTATGAGAGTAATGGCAAGTATTATCAGAAAAGATGGTTGTGGGGATGCCTGGGTGGCTCAGTCAGTTGAGCATCCGACTCTTGATTTTGGCTCAGGTCATGATCTCACAGTTTGTGGTCTTGAGCCCCACAGTGGGCTCTGAGCTGACAGCACAGAGACTGTTTGAGCTTCTCTTTCTTCTCTTCTCTTTGCCCGTGCCTCATACTCTCTCTCTCATAAATAAGTAAACTTAATTTTTTATTTAAAAAAAAGAAAAAGAAAAGATGATTGTATAACCTCATAAGGCCTCTGTTCCTTCTGGTTCCATCCTGAAAGTATCTGCGCATGAATTCAGAGGAAATTACCAAAGGCAGGTCTGTGTCTGGGGGCAGGGGATCAAAGAGCTACTGGCAGATTCACTGTTATAAATATCTGCAGTCTTGAAGATGAAAGTATTACAAAGAACATGTCTTCCCATTTAATTCTGCCTCACCACGCTTCCTCCCCTCCCCCCAAAAAATTGCCAAGAGGAAACAAATTGTACAACTTCAGGTATAAAATGTCAATGAATAGGTAGTACATGCATGCTATTGAAATGTCACTGATGCCAATCTCTGCTCTCCTCCTAGGCCACCCATGGAAGATACTCAGACACTCTTGACCCCTGTGGTGAGCTGTGGGCCTCCGGGAGCCCTGCTGACCCGCCCCGTCATCCTCACTATGCATCACTGCGCAGATCCCAACACTGAAGACTGGAAGATACAGCTCAAGAACCAGGCAGCACAGGGACAGTGGGAGGTGAGCTCCTGTTGAGAAAAAGAAAAAAACAAGAGCAATTCATTTAGATAAATTGGAGTCGTTGGGAAAACTTTTGTTTTTAAAGCAGAACGTGAATGGTGTTTTAGCTTATACTCAAAAAGAGAATGAGAGACGCAGAGAGTTTGAGAGGAGGGAAAGAGAGAATAGTTCCTGAATGCTTTTGCTCCTGATGGGTAAGCACAGTGAAAAAATGGCCAAGCATTAGCTAACTTCTAAGGAAAGTACACTGGAGGGTCTTGCACAAGTCCCTCTTGGAACATACTTACAATGTATTGGGAAGGGAAACATATATGTATATATATTTTAAATTTGCAGGTATAGAAGCATTGCAACTGGGTCAGACAATGCACAGAAAAACAGTGCATCCCTTAAGCTCCGCTAGAATGAAGAACAACTGTGGCAACTTGGCTGTCCATGTCAGTTGTCATCATAATTTGTTAAGGACAGTGCCTTAAACAAATCTTGTTCATTTTAGCAGAATCTTCAATTAGCACCTGAAGTTACGTGCAAAACAATTTGTTATATTTACCATGAGAACCTTATACCTAATACCTTAAAAGAAAAAGCTTGCATGTTTTCATTACCATCCCTTGAAATGACAGTATCTGTTGTCTAAATAAGAAATGGCCAAATTAAGCATTACATTTTCAAATATTCTTGGGAAAGCTTATTTCAGAAATATATTTTAAAAATGTCCAACAGCTTTGAAAGCTACCGCTGTATTTTCGTGTAATCATTACAAAATATTCAGTCTATATTGAATTATATACTTTGTGATTACTTATGATATTTTTCTTCTGAGAAAGAAATTTTCAGAAAGAATATATGTGAAGCTTCAGATTCAAGCCTTCAGTATTTTAGGAAAACGTAGTATTTGAGTTAGAAGGGCATCCCAGGGATTACTGTAATTTCCTTTCTGTGGACATGCTCTCCTGGCCAATGTTGGGATCACTCGTTGCCAGAGGGCTGAAAGTCCAGGACTGAAGTCTAAGGGGTAAACTTTATGTTGAGTTATGACTAGATTTAACCAGATCCAACCTCAATTGCATTTAAGCTTGAAATGATTTATCTTGAAAACATCCCAAAGTCTTAATCTCAAGTGATCCTAAATTGTTTGCACAGCTCTCTGCTTACTACCCTAATAACCCTGTTTATGGACCTGAGTAATAATAACATTAGCAAGAACAATAAAATGAAATAAAGAGACAAGAAGAGTAAAAGAGGTCAATCCTTGAGAATATGCTCTTACTCCTGTGGCAGGGACCGGGAGCATCCTTATTCTTGACTGTCATACTGCAGGCTTTCCAGAACATGCATCATTGGATGATATTTCAGGCTTACCCTCACCTTGCTGGAGAAGAAGAAAATAAAAAAAAAAAAACAAAAACACTTCTTTCCAGGTGTCCTTTTGGGGCTAAAATAAACCTGAAGGTGGTGAATTTCTCTCTTTGCCAGTTCAGTGTAAGCTTCATCTTGGAGTGCAGGTTCGGTTGGAGAACTAATTTCATGGACGGTATTAAACCCAACTCCTACTGTAGCTCAGATGATGTCGCAAGATCTACCTAAGAAACAACCACCCAAGGCGGCTACTTCTTTAATATCTTTGAGACTTAATTTATGATGACGCAGTCATTCATTTTTTGGACAAATAACCATTTGCTCACCATGAGCCGGGCCCACTGAGCCACAGTGGGAATCAAAGCAGATCTCATTCCTGCCTCTGTGAAGATTAAGTAGCCTAACACAGGGGGCGAGTCATGCCCACATGTGTAATTTACTTCACTCGTATGAAGTTTTCTTTTAAATTTGAATTAATTAAAAGTTGGAAACTATCACATAAAAAATTAAACTTTCAGTTTCCCTTGAAAAACTCAAGGCTATTTTCTCACTGGGCCTGCAATTCCTGCATAGCTGTGATGGGGTGAGATGAGTGGAAACCAACCTCTTTAGACGGGCTTGTGCTCTCCTTTACCCCAGTCTCCTCGAATCCCTGTTGTCTTCTGTCCTACATGCCTCACACATTCCTAATATGTGGCTGCCCTGGGAGGCATGTATTTTTGACCCTTAGTTTATGAGTCCTACACTTGGCCTTTCAGATGATTTCTTCCATGGCCTGAGTCATTCATATAAGTCAAAACTTGGTTGAGTCAGTAACTTTTAACAATATTCATCATGTCCATTAATTTTTATTTCTTGCTAAATATTTTCAAAAACTAAAAGGATAGGCTGTTTAGCCAGAGAGAGGTGTCTTAAAAGCACTGAGTTTGCCATATTGTACTTTCTGTGGAGTCCAACAGCCCAGGTTATTGAGGAAAAGCAATGTATTGCTTTGAAAAGTAATTGGTGGGTGAGTTTGGAAGAACACAGTAGAATGGTATTGCATAATTCCTTAATCTCTCTAAGTCTTTTCAAACCCCTAGACTTTGGTGAGGAAACCTATTATACTATAATGACATTGAAATAAAACAGTACTTTTGGAATCCGTAAGAAACTTAGAGATTAAAACATTAAATTCTCAATAAACAAATAAATCAAATATTAAATTCTCAGAAATGGGTAATAAACTCAGTTACACTGATATTAGGATAACTCATGAATTCCTTTTGGAATTTCATGTTGATTCCAGTAAGGTAGATTCTCAGATCAAAAATGTTAAATAGAGAGCCACCTAAATGAAGAATATTAGCAGTATGAAGGCAAGGGGACGTAAGGGAGAGAATGATGAAGAATGGAGAAAGAGCTATATTAAAGCTTGAGGATGACAAAAACAAACAAACAAACAAACAGCAAAGAGAGAAGGATGAGCATAACTAGCAGAAGACATCCTGCTCTGTCTGCCATACTGGCCACCATCATGGCGGCCAGCAGAACCCACAGCAGCTCAGCCACCGCTCCTTCCTCCTTGTCCTGCAGGATGTGGTTGTGGTTGGGGAGGAGAACTTCACTACCCCCTGCTACATTCAGCTGGACGCAGAGGCTTGCCACCTCCTCACAGAGAACCTAAGCACCTACGCCCTGGTCGGGCAGTCCACCACCAAAGCTGCCGCAAAGCGCCTGAAGCTAGCCATCTTTGGGCCACTCTGCTGCTCGTCCCTGGAGTACAGTGTTCGAGTCTACTGTCTGGATGACACCCAGGATGCTCTGAAGGTAAATAGCTCCTGTCTGCCCCTCCTTCTTTACCTTTACACTGAAGCCAAGGTTTGGTGTGGTGGCGCCCACCCAGAGAAGATGTGTATGTGTTTGTGCACCCCAGTGAGTGGACACAAGTATCTGGGCCCAAAAGATGCAGTTAAAAAAAATAAAATAGGCATTTCTCTGAGGCCATGCTGATAAATGAGTGGTTTCCACTGTGCTGATTCCTCCCAAGGGCTACTTTTGTTTACCTTCCTTGATTTCCTTTAATGAAAAATTTAGAAGAAGTAGGAGAATTTGGCAACGAGACATGGATGGTAAATAATCTGTTTCCATGTTTATCTCAGCTGTGTGCTTCCTAAAAAAGGAATTGGCGTAATTGCTCACACTGTATGTTCCTCTTGTGTGCCACTTCATTTATATGCTTTCCCATTCTTTTTATGAGGACTGTGAGGAAGAGGGTTAGCATTTGACAACAGGCTGCTGCTTTGCAGAATAAATGAGCTTAATTCCTGGTGCTATTATTGCAATTCATTCTATCCCATTTGAAGCTTTAAAAGATATTGTAAGTGCCTTTGAAGAAGTTATGATCTGGAAGGAGGAATAAAAGAAGTCTTCCAAGGACTGGAGACAAGTCAGAGTCTGATAAATGCCAAAGATGAATGTGGGTTCTCTGGGAGTTCAGAAGAGGGGGGATAATATTATTTTGAGGAGATTTGAAAAGGAGCTAACATTTAAATTTGGCCCAAATGGAAGGTAGGTTTTGACCAGCATAATGGGAAAAAATACAAACTTTCTAGGTGCAAGGAACAGCGTGAAGAAGCACAGAACAGTAAAGACAGACTCCATACTAGCATATTTCCAATAAGCCTTGAATGGCACATAAGAGTTTTATTGAGATGGACCTCAACTGCCAGACAGAGGAGTTGAAATTGGGTCTTGAGTTACTGGAGAGGCAGTGGAGAGATTTAAACCAACAAAAGACATGATCAGAAATATATGTTAGAAATATTAGTCCGGAGGGGTGCCTGGGTGGCTCAGTTGATTTAGCGCCTAACTCTTGATTTCCGCTCAGGTCATGATCTCATCAACCACGAGATTGACCCTCAAGTCAGGCTCTGTGCTGACAGTGCGGAGCCTGCTTGTGATTCTCTCAGTCTCTACCCTTCCTTCGCCGCTCTCTGTCTCTCTCACTCTCCCTCTCCCTCTCTCAAAATAAATAAAACTTAAAAAAGAAAAAGAAATATTAGTCCGACACCAGTAGAAAGATAGAGCCAAGAAGAAAAGCATGGAAGATCTGGGCTTATAGCAGAGGAGCGAGGAGCGGGGAATAGGTGTGGAAGGTCCTGTTCAAGATGCTCCCGTCGGACTTGGTGAACAGCGCTGAATGGAGCAGAAGATCCAGTCTGCCTCTCAGTAACAGTACCACCCCTAGGGGACAGGTAGCTTTGGGGTGTGGCTCTGATGACTTTGCTTTTGGAATATGGAGTTAGAGGTAGGATTAGACATCAGGACAAAGAGGCCCAGGGGACAGTTAGAAATATGGGTGTGGGTCTCTGGACAGAGAGCAGATCCTGAAGTAGAGACTCAGGAACCGACTCTATTATACTGATATTTGTCATCCCTGTGATCTACTATCGAGGGAGAGCAGAGAGATAACGTTAAACAACATTGTAAAAAATAACACACATGGGCTGCAGTCTAGGCTGCACCCCTAATATAGGTTGCTGGGAGAGCCATGCCCTAGAACATACGGACCAAAGGAAGCCCTACCATGGCAGGGGGTGAGGAAGGGCAGCCAGCAAAGGAGCTATCAAAGGATAAGCACCCAGAGGAGGAAAAAGAGAAGAGGGAGAAAAATGTGTCAAGGAAAGAACCAGGGGAAGAATTTTTTTCTTTCTAAATATCAAAGCATTTCCTTCTGGAGTTTCCATCCAGAAAGTAGTTCTGGGTCACAAAAACTGAGTGCTGCAGGTTGGGTCTGTGGAGGGGATGAGACACAGGATATGTTTTTGATGGCTGACCTTGTAGGAGTTTCTGATGTTGAATAAATGATGTGAACCCGCAGCTGTAGTGTGAAACTTATGGTTATTTCTTTTATATTCCTTGCAGATGTGATACTTCTAAGGCACTGTCAGGGTGGAAATCGTCCTAGGCTTAAGTTCTTTCACAGGGAAAGCGGTATTTGTAAGGGAGCCATGGGATCTGATTAAGGCAAATCTTTTAACAATTCCAAGAGGAACCACTGCCAGAAACGTACCATGGAAGATCTGCATCATATTTGAAATGTTTGATACACATATTTTATATTCATACACGTAGTTCTTCTACTTAGGTCCTTTCTTGACCTTTTTCCCCAACAGAAACCCACAAATCCATGCCAAGAAGGTAATAATTCAATAAAGCGATTTTAATTGTTTTAATTAGTGGAAAGAAATGCAAATGGTCAACACCGAGAATGATTGACAAACAGGATTAAGCAGTAAAAACAACCAAGAGCAGTTTGAATCATGGTCAGTGCTTTCCAAATAGACATTTATGAATTCTCGGTATCTGGGGATCCAGCACTTAGCCTGAAACAAATATGAATAATGGATAAGGCTTTCTTGCACCTCATGGCCTTTTAATAATGCAGAAATACCAAAATCCTAGTTATAGGTAAAGGATCTATCTAACATACTGAAGAGACAATTAGTTCAGTCCCAGCAACGCTGCTTAACACCGACGCTTGAATTGGAACCTTGGGGCTGATTTTCAGAAAGGCCCCTTCTTACCTGAATTCTGCCCTCTTAACCCCCTGCTTGCCTGTGCTCCCAGCGCTCTCTGCCGTCTCTCTGCTTCTCTAACCATCTAACCATCGTTGCCCATAAATACTCTCTTCTGCTTTGCCCTTTCCAAACACCTCCTCCTGCTGCCCACCTGCTTCCCCCTCACGCCCTTCCTAATCAGTAGTTCTCCGTCCCACACATATAGGAATCAGTTGGGGAGCTTTAAAAAAGACTTGCTCCAGGGATGCCTGGGTGGTTCAGTTGGTTAAGCTTCCTACTCTTGATTTCGGCTCAGGTTATGATCTCACAGTTTGTGGGTTCGAGCCCCAGTGCAGGTTCCATCATTTATTCAGTGCGGAGCCTGCGTAGGATACTCTTTATCCCCCTCTCTCTCTGAACCTTCAGTGCTCTCTCTCTGTCTCAAAATAAATAAACTTGAAAAAAAAAAAAAAAAAAGACTTGCTCTAGGGTCCTAATGCAAACGCTCTGAGCTAATTGGTCTGGGTATTGGGGTGTTTCTTTTAGCACTCCCTGGGTTATTCTATTGTGCGACCAGATTAAGAACTATATCTTAAACACTTCCATGGATCTTTTTGGAACTTCAGCCCTACTAAGAACAAAGTCCCCTACACCCTTGAGTCATCCTCTCCACCCTTCCTTCACCTACTCACATTAAGGGCAACCAGATCTTCCCATGACATGACCTGCCTCATAACTCCTGTACCAAAGACCACACCCTCTAACTAACCACAAAGCATCAAGGAAGAGTTCTAGTACTTCTCATACCCCATGATCACTTCTGGGGCATTGTTCTGCTTGGAAGGTTAGCTTTTTCTTTTCTTTTTTTTCTTTCTTTCTTTCTTTCTTTTTTTTTTAATTGAGTTCTGAGAGAGAGAGAGCGTGAGCAGGGGAGGGTCAGAGAGAGAGGGAGACACAGACTCTGAAACAGGCTCCAGGCTCCGAACTAGTTGTCAGCACAGAGCCCGACGCGGGGCTCAGATCCACAAACCGTGAGATCATGACTTGAGTCGAAGTCAGACGCCCAACCCACGGAGCCACCCAGGCGCCCCGAAGTTTGGCTTTTTCTAACACCATTCGTATTCTGTTACTCTGTTATTCATGACCTATTTCAGTTCCTTAGCCCAGAACCTCATGGTCCCTATCTCCAGCCTAGCAGTACCTGCCTCATGGTCTTCCTTCCCACTCATTTTGTTCCTGTCAACTTCTCAGACTCAGAGTCACCATTAATCACAATTCTTTGCCCAAAGTTATTCTGGTAACCTTCACATCATCCCACATTATCTATCTGCCAGCTTAGACATGGTCTGGATTTCACCTTCATTAACGTCTCCACCTGCAAAACTGCACGTTTCCAACCACAATATTTGACCTTCCATCTCTCGAACACGAAGGGTATGCAGACCACCTCTGGTTCTTAAGAAAGACCTCCCTCAATCTTCTCTGGTGGCCTGGTCCACAGACCCTCCTCTCTTCTTACCCAGATCTTCAGGGAACTCAACGCCACTCTAAATCCTTGCCAGCTTGAGCTGCTAAATTTCTGGAAAATTCTGAAAATTCTGATTTCCACAGCTAAAGATGACTTCCCCTGAACAAGCCCTCCCACTCTACCTCCAGGTTGTTGAGTTGCTTTGAAAAATCATAAATTAGTGCTTGAGTCCATGCTACTCTCAAGGTGGCTGCCCTAAGCTAAGCCACCTCTCCTTCTCCATACTCCTTTCATTTGTCCCTTCTTGACTCCCCACTTTTCACATAGCGCTCCTTTCAGGTCTCTCCTGCTTTCCCCAAGTCCCTAATTACATGGCAGCCCCTCCATGCTTCCCAGTGACCCAACTCCTACTGCACCACTCAAGGGACACTCCCTCAGCTCCTGTCCTTTATTCTTTTTTTTTAATGCTTTTTTTTTTTATTTATTTCTGACAGAGAGAGAGAGAGAGACAGCATGAGCAGGGGAGGGTCAGAGAGAGAGGGAGACACAGAATCTGAAACATGCTCCAGGCTCTGAGCTAGCTGTCAGCACAGAGCCCAACATGGGGCTCAAACCTATGAACCGTGAGATCATGACCTGAGCCGAAGTCGGATGCTTAACCAACAGAGACACCCAGGCGCCCCATGTCCTTTACTCTTCAAACCGTTTATTTCAACCTCTCTTCACCCCGCCTGGGTTCTGATGGAAAGGAGCTCTACTTCCTTGTTTGTGCTTTAATCCAACTGCTGTACCCTGTGCATTTCCAGCACAGCAAATGGTGCCCGAAAGTGGGTCTCCCCAGACTTGATATTTTCTTATAGCTACCACTGTGTGCTGGGGATTTCTTCTGAACTGCAGAAACCCTCCTGGGATGTGGGACTGGGTCAGAGATAGGGCTCAGCGGAGCACATTCTCAGGGGATCAGAACTCTACAGTCTGGAAAAAACTGTGGCCCGGTGTCTGGAAGTGAACATATCTAGAATATTAGTTCCCACTCTTTTATCATATGTGCTTATACTGTCTGTGTGGATGGGAAGCAAAAAAAAAAAAAAAAAAAAAAAAAAGAGAGAGAGAGAGACCACCACATCAGTCTCCAGCAACCCTGATGCATCCTTTCATCTCCCCACCCAGCTCTTTGAGTTCGGTAGCCTTGGTGACAATTCCCTGAGTTTTGTTGAGCCCGCAGCAGAAATGGCCTCCTGTAACTTAAAAGCTGTGTTTAACAATTCGGAAGCATTGCTGAGAATTAGGATGCTGGAAGTGAGTGCCGGAGTAAAAGTCAAGGCTGCTGGGAGACAGGGGTTTCGTCCTTTCATGTACCTTTCAGGTGGGTTTTTCTCCCATGCAAGTGCTCAGAGGATGGGGGAGGGGGTGATGTGCAGGTTGAATTAATGTAGAGAGATAAAGATGCTAAGAACTGTGAAAACAGTTTAGAGGCAATTCTTTGCCCACACAGAGAGGTCACGTCTATTATAAAGATTGAGTTGGGCCACAGATCAGTTTTTCTGTTTCCCTTCTCTTCCGGTGATGAAAGTAATAATATTGGTGTTTTCCTCCCATTATTTGAGACTTAAATCCCATATAAAAAGACCAGAAATTAGGGACTCCTGGGTGGCTCAGTTGGTTAAGCGTCTGACTTTGGTTCAGGTCATTATCTCGTAGTTCGTGGGTTCAAGCCCCACATTGGACTCTGTGCTGACAGCTTAGAGCCTGGAGCCTGCTTTGGATTCTGTGTCTCCCTCTCTCTCAGTTCCCCCCCCCCCCATTCTCACTCTGCCCCTCTTTCTCAAAAATAAATAAACATGAAAAAATTTTTTAAAAGACCAGAAATTAATAGAGAACAAGATTGTATTTGGGTAAGTTTTAAAACACTCAGGGAGAAACCCACGTGGAAATAAGTCATATCGGTCCCGCCGACCTAAAGGTACAATTCCTAAGATTTTCCCTTTGTAATAAAGAGATTTATACTAACCCTAAGATTCAGAACCTTAAAAAAAAGAGTTATTTGTATACATTATGGGCCACATGTAATGTTTCTGGAATTTCTGACCAAAATAAGTGAATTAACATAAGCCGGCTCTTTTCATGTAGTCATTTGGCATAGAGAAGAGCCTTCTTTGGATTTCTTCAGCTTTCACATACCCTGATTCAGGCTGTGGTCTAGTATAGAAACTCTGAACGCTCATATTGTGTGGAAAAGAAGAGAAAATGAAAGAAATACTGAAAATGAAAGGAAGTAGGAAGTCTAGTTGAGGGCTGTGTTATACTCAGTATCTTGGGTGCAGCTGTAGACACTATCCTGGAAAAGCTCTTATTTTCATCCTTGCACCTGGTGCCTTCCAGTGTCCTTCTGATGCCCCATCCTGCAGCTCTGACCCCACAGAACGCAGCACACCTCAAGCCTGCCTCTTCTGGGCTTATGAAGGCTGGCCCTGTATTGAATTGGCCCCCTTAGCCTTCTCTTTTCTTTCAATTCCTTCAGACAACCTCAAAATAGTGTGACCCATGTTTCAGGATGCTGGTCTATGCAATTAAATTAATATATTTGTACATGTAACACAAGCATTAGATAACATCGAAAAATGCATTAAAGCTTACACATGTATTTTCCTTTCTCTTTTCTTGTTTTTCTTTCTGCCTAGTGTGTAGAAGGAGTGTAGTATGATAGGGAAACTTGGGTGAGGCCGGCTAACTCGATTGGTTCTGTCCTTCCTCAAGTCTGTGGCTCTAGTCATTGAACTTGACCTCTTTAACAGTCATTTGCTGTACATCAGGGACCCTTACAAGATTCAAGGAGATCAAAGTTATTAAATTTCCAAGCACAAAACAGATATTTGATGATGTTCATTATCCCTAGATGGGCATTTAGGTATAATGGTATTTTAAAGATAATGGCTCAATGAAGATATTAAATCTAATTATGATGTGATTGTGGAGTGAGTTTCAGGTTTGTTGTCACGCTAGTTGGTCAGCCATTTAGGGACAGGGATCTTTTGGGTGAATCTAAATTTACTGAGCCTTTTATTACCTTCTCTTGAGACTGGGCCCTGGCCCTACCATATATTTTGGAATTTATTTTTTTTTTGAGAGAGAGAGAAAGAAAAGAGAGAGAAGATAAAAATTGTGGTAGGCAGTGTAAAGGCCCCCAAAGATAACTGTATACAATGTTCAGAACCTATAAATACATTACCTTACATGGCAAAAGGGACTTCACAAATATGATTAAGGGTATGAGCTTCGAGGTGAAGATATTATCCTGGATTTTCTGGGTGAGTCTAATCTAATTACATGGTGCTTAACAATGGGGAACTTCAGGGGCGCCTGGGTGGCTCAGTCGGTTTAGTGTCCGACTTCGGTTCAGGTCATGATCTCGAGGTTTGTAAGTTAGGTTTGTGAGTTGGAGCCCCCATTGAGCTAACTGCTGCTCTCAGCACAGAGCCTGCTTTGGATCTTTTGTTTGTCTCTTTCTCTCTCTCTGCCATTCCCCTGTTCGTGCTCTGTCTCCCTCAAAAAATAATAAGCCATTAAAATATGCTTAAATGGTTTATTTATTATTGAGAGAGAGAGAGAGACAGAGCATGAGCATGAACAGGGGAGGGACAGAGACAGGGGGAGACACAGAATCCCAAGCAGGCCCCAGGCTCTGAGCTGTCAGCACAGAGCCTGACATGGGACTTGAACCTGCCAACCAGGAGATCATGACTTGAGCCAAAATAAGATGCTTAACCGACTGAGACACCTGGTGCCCCGATAAATAAAACATTTTAAAAACTTTTTTTAAAAAGTAGAAAACTTCTCTCAGCTGTAGTTGAAGGGAGCTATAACTGTGGAGGAGAGAGCAGAGAAATGTGCCATTGGTGACTTTGAAAGATGAAGGAAGGCGACCCTGAGCCAAAGAATGTAGTCAACCTCTGGGAGGTAGAAAAGACAAAAAAGCAAATTCTCCCCTAGAGACTTCAAAAAGAAAGGCAGCCTTACTAACACCTTGACTTTGCCCCCAGTGGGTCTGGTGGTCAGACTTTTGATCTACACAACTGCAGGGTAGTAAATTTGTATTGTCTAGAGTCATTAGGCTTATAGTAATTTCTTACTGCGAAATTCCTTACTTCTTACTGCGAAGAGAAACTTATATAGAAATTAAAGAGTAAATGTTCAGTGGTGAAAATAAGTACAAGATGACTTCAGAGGTTCTAGAACAACCTACAGAGTCCTATTGCTAATTACAGAGATGTGAGAGATCATCTTTTCCTTAGATGTACACGAAGAGGTGGACAAGGAACACCGTCACTGCCTTAAGTGCCACACTTCGGCTTTTTGCTTTAAAAGTGTCACAGGGTGCCCTGACTGGGCATGCTGGAAGCGACAGCTTAGGCCAAGCATCAGTGGCGGCGGCAGCTGCGGGAGCAGCGAGGGAGCCCCGGAAACCCAGTGACTCGATGGGAAATGTTTGCATAGGGTCACGGGAGCCCAGCCTTGTTATTATGAGGATGAAGTCCCGCAGACACACTCAGTGGGGGGAGCCCAGCACCCGGTGTGAGCACAGGAAGGATAGGTGGCAGACCGAGACGGTGGTGACCCGAGCAGGTGGGAGAGGTGGCCGACACTTGGAGGTGCCCCACCAGGCCCTGCAGCCAGGGGCCCGCAGGCCACAGGAGGAGTCAGCACGTGGGCAGAGAGCAGCTTGGCGACGAGCTGGCAGGACGCGGCAGAGACGGGCTCTCCGTGGCCTCTGCCCGGGAATCATGCAGGCCCGCCGCAGCTGGGGGAGCGACAGTGGAGAAAGCCTCGGTAGCAAAAAGAGGAATTTCTCATCCCCAGCGACAAGGGCAGGTCTCCACAAGGAAGTAAAGAATTAATGGAGCAAGGCAGGTTCCACAGTCTGAATGGAGATGTGGTTTTTTTTCTTAAACACAAGCCTGCACGGCTCTGGAGGGTTGGTCTTTTGAGGCTGAGCCCCTGGGCGGGCTGGAGGTATGCTGAGTTTAGGCCTTCGAGGCCCCTGGCCCCACGTGGTAGAAATGTGGTGAAGGCGGGGCACGGGTCTTGAACTGCACAACTCCGTCTCCAGTGCTTGGTCTGATGGCTGGGGACAGAGCGGGGAGTGTGGGTCCCTGTCTGCAAAGTGGCGCAGCCAACTGGGGCTGACAATCTGGGGC
>NW_027529638.1:4246467-4249544 GCF_008692635.1 Crocuta crocuta | reverse complement strand
CCCCGGCTCATCCTGGGCAGCAGCATCAAGCACAGCCCCACTCCGGGCTTTCTGTTTCCACCAAGAGTAAAGAGTGCAGAGACAAACCGCAGCCACACAGTACAGAGAACAAAGCCAGACAACATAAAACAAAGCCTTGATTTAACCTCCTTCCAACCTTCTCTTCCAGAAGAAATTGTAATGCTTATATGAACTCCAAGTTAAATCGTTTGCTCTCTCCTTTCTCTCGCAGATAAGATTTCTAATAAGAAAAGGAAAGTAGTGCCAAGAAGGCACAGTCTGGAAAACAAAAAGGGGTGGGGGAGGCGAAAGCTACGAAGATCACTTCTTGAGGAACTGGAGGCTAAAACCAGCGTCTCCAACAAAGGAAGGGGGTATGGATGGTTGGGAGCCTTGGGGAGAGAAGTCAGGCAGGTTCCTGAGCGAGAGGAGGGTGAGCACAGAGTGCGGAAAGCAGAGCCGGGGCCCCAGCACCTCACACAGTTCCTGGCACAAAGCCCCCTCCCCTGGGGAGAGACTTCTCACATTCTTAAACAAGCACTTCAGGCATCTCCAATGCCTGCAGCTCTGTCGCCTGGGGGCTCTCCTGTGCGTTCCTTGTGAGACTGACACTGAAGTGGCCTGGAGGCAGATGTGGTCTAACCCCAGCAATAATGCAGCACAAAACATTCTGGGGTTAGGAAAACCGGAGTGCGGGAGCTCTAAGGCTCCTTCTACTCGCCTTGCCCTGTGATGCCTTAATGAGAGCGGATCCTCAGGGCTAAGAGCCTGAGAGAGTTCTGGGTACAGGCCAGAGGTGCTCCCTTTGTACGGACGCACAGGCCTTTAAAACAGCTTAGATTTATTGTGGCTCTTAAGTGGCGCAGGCTAATGGCTTGGCATGGATAATGTCTTGGTTTAATTGGTAATTGTGCAAGCCGCTTGTTTCTACTGTGGAATCCCTTGTCCCTGCCTTTCGAGCGATCCTTCACAGGCCCCCTGAATCAATACAGCTCTCACTCAGGGCCACTGGAAAGCCTGCGCTGGGCAGCCACGGAGCTGGGGACGGAGCCGTCTACAGGATTGCTGGGATCCCGGGGGCATGGACTCCCGCACAGGGGCCTGCTCCTCACAACTGGGGCCTTGCGTGTGTTCCTGCGGAGAGGTGGGCTAGCGACACCGGTGCCAGTAATATGACTCCTGAGAGAGGCTTTTCAAGGTTCGATTGCAGGGTTGGAGATAGAAGTGACAAAGGAAGTCAGGAAGCGACCCCTTCTTACAGAAAGAAGCAGAGCAAGCTCATCAAAGCAACAGGTTGGTCGGTCACCCAGAGCCAAAACAAGGCCCTCAGGTCGGAGTGTCGCCAAGAGCCAAGAGCAGAGGACGACCTTTGCAAAGGAAGACGACATTTAGATCTCTGAGAACAAAGAGCCTAGATGATCCTGATTCCTACTATGGCATCTCTTTCCAAGGTCACCATATTTTTCTTAAGCCTAACTAAGTCTTCTCTTGACCTTAAATGTATTTTGTGCTTGCTCTCTTTTAAGGTGTGCAAAACACCGTAACCTGTGATCCAAAGCAACTGTCTGGAAGCTGCCTTAGAGCTGAGCACATGCTGTTGGGGTTACACATTTACATGGTGATCTCCCCTCCATGAGTGGTATAAGGCAGGGCCAGGGACTGACTCAAACTTTGTGTCCCAGAGCCTGACAGGCTTCTCCGCAGGACCTGTGTGTGTTTGATGTTGAATGAATGCTCTCAGGAAGATTAAGGAGAGGGAAGCATTTAGCTGTAAAGCTATATCTTATTGATTTGTACATTTGTTATTTTTATGTCCTCTTATGTGTATCATATATATAATAAAATGATTTCATGCAGAAGGAATGCAGAAAATCAAGCTTTTTGAAATACAAGTTACAGCATATTTTTAAGTGAGATCTGCTATGTAATATATCTGGAATTATAACACTTAAGACCGTAACAATAGGAACACAAGCCTGACCAGTGTATCAAGTGGGCTTGCTTCTTCTCCCTTCTGATACAAAATGTATATAATTGACCTTTGAAGAATCTGAGAGTGAGGGGCACCAACCCCCGTGCAACTGACAATCTGCATATAGCTTTTGACTCCCCCAAAAGCTAACTACTGTTGACCTGGAAGCCTTACCAGTAACATAAATAGCCGATTAATGCATATTTTGCATGTTATATGCTTTCCACACTGTATTCTTACAACAAAGTAGCTAGGGAAAAGAAAATGTTATTAAGAAAATCATAAGAGAAAATACATATACAGTATTGTTCAACATTTGTCCAAAACTAATCGGCAGGAGAACACCTGCAGTTCAAATGCGTGTTGCTCAAGCGTCAGCTGTATATGGGTTTTGCTCTATGTGTTAAGTCATTTCTGACTCATGTCGCTGTCGATGACTTTAGTTTCCAAAGACTAGTTTAATTTATTGATGACAATATCTTTAATTCGCACTTTAATATTTTCAATTTGTGCTTTAGTTCTTGTCTTCTTTATTTTGTTATCTTTCCTTGAAGTCAAACATCCTGAGTGTGATATTAGTTGCTACATTTCAGGGAACATTAAATTTAAGGTTCGTAAGGATTTTTCTTACTGAATCATTTATTCCAGAGCTGATTTCCCCCAGAGGCAGCAGTGAAGAGCCAGTGGTCTCCAAAATGGCACTCACACACCCCAAGCCCACTGAACTTTTGGGGCAAAAAAAGATAATAAGACTTCTGTGTTTATTTGTCTTAGCTCATATGTGGATTTTATAATGTAATATAGTAACATACTGATGTGTTAATATAGGCATGTCATCTATAAGGAAACAAAATGCATGCTCAATGTTTTGACTATAGGTGTATGCAATCAAACGTGTTTGGAGAGAGGCCTCTGCTTTAGGCAGGAGTACATTCCAGTTGGCAGTTTATCTTTCACCAGGGTTCATGCCTAATCAAAGAGGACAAAAAAGTGAGGTTCCTCCCAGCTCGGTGCAGCAGCTTCGTTTGTATCAGAGAGCTTAAGAATGTGGAAGTGTGTTCTCTGGCTCCCTGATCTTTAAAATGGCATTTTACTTGGTACTTTC
>NW_027529638.1:4239759-4246308 GCF_008692635.1 Crocuta crocuta | reverse complement strand
AAAAAAAACAAAAAAGGCTCAAGCCAGCCCAGTCTTTTTCCACTAGTGAGAACTCTAAACATGACTTCTGAGATCAAGGCCGAAGAAACCAAGGACTGAGCCTTATTCTTGGGCTGACTCCAACCCAGACTTTGCATTGAAATGTGGTATTAGATTTCTTGACTTCAAGGTCATGGCCAATAGGCAGTTGAGGGTTTTTTCAATGGTCCTCCCTGCCAAGAAAACTGATAATGTTCTCCATATCCTCTGGCAATCTATGTTGATTGTAGGAATGGGGTGTGGATTATACATTGTTGGGTACAATTTCCTCCCAGAATACAATGCATCTTCTTTTAGACATCCCAGGGAGATAATTTGGACATAATGAAGATCTATAGTAATCAGATAATTACTATCGATTGCTCTTTAGACGTCTTGATGAGGTAATTAGGGTGTACTGGAAAGAAGCTAGAACTGATTGATTGGCATGACTGTAATCTCAAAGATTTCTAATTATGTTTCCTTTCTTCTAATGGCTTATAAACAAACATCATTTTAGCTTTAGAATTTGTCAGGTGCCAGGTTCACTGGGAACATCAGCTTTCTCTATTATGCTAACTAGACACAGAACAGGATCAACATAAGCTCATTATGCCTTGCTGCCGAAGCAGAAGAAACTGCAATTAACCCTCACTTTTCTCTTTCCTCTTCATTTCCACATGGCCAGATTCTTGTGGAGGAATGGAGGGTGACGTGCTTCACAAGGAACGTGGGCAATGCTGGGTTGGTTAGATCGGTATGACTTAGTGGGGACCCTCGGAGCCTACCGAGCTGTGGGCACAGCAGAGCCAGGGCACAACATATGTGTCCCGGTAGAAGACTGACTGGTTGAGAGTTGGCTGGCTGCTCAGACTCCTGTCACAAGTAATAGCTACTCATCAGCCAGCGAGGTTGAATACTCTCAATGTAAATATTCTGAAGCAGCTGGACCATGCCCATCTCTCTTCTCGATGTGCTATTGCCTCATCTCTTCCATTAAACACTAATTAGAGGAATCCATGTCTGAGACCATTTTCCACATTATCCTAATATTTCCTACACCTTAGAGGACCTTTCAGCATCTTTGGTTGTTCAGAATAGTGGTCTGGCTCAAAGATGATGGATGCTAAGAACCACTAAGAAGCAGCTATGAATGAGCTATTTACGTTTAATCAATGATGTTGGTAAGCTCTACACTTACAGGGCTCCATGTGCGTGGCTTAGAATTCATTCAACAAATGCAAAGTGGATGTATTTCTGGGTATAAGGCAATCTGGTTCCCATCCTCACAATTTTCCACTGTGACCCATCTGCGCTCGGTACCCCGGTAGATGCCCCAATACGTGCCTGTGTGGAAGGACCTGAATGAGTGCCTGTGTTATTGAACCCCATGCTTTCAACTGCAACGTCACCAAAAAAGCAGATAGTGTTTTGCTTTTATATTTTATAAACTCCATTATTTTCCTGAACCCGAAAGAAAGAAAGAAAGAAAGAAAGAAAGAAAGAAAGAAAGAAAGAAAGAAAGAAAAAGAAAGAAAGAAAGAAAGAAAGAAAAAGAGAGAGAGAGAAAGAGAGAAAGAAAGAGAAAGAAACAAAGGTCACAAATTGCCTACACATGTGTGTCACTAAA
Organism: Crocuta crocuta; assembly: GCF_008692635.1. Lineage (NCBI taxonomy): Eukaryota > Metazoa > Chordata > Mammalia > Carnivora > Hyaenidae > Crocuta > Crocuta crocuta. The sequence goes on along the minus strand of NW_027529638.1, from coordinate 4,244,660 downwards.
ACTTTTAAAGCATGTGAGGAGCAAAGTACACAGGATGGTGCCAACCACAGAAACTCAGGATATTTTGTTCATCGGTAACTTACGGTTTGCTGCCGTTTGGATAATTGCAGCTGTACTCGGAAATGCTTCGTTAACTCCCATTAGCTTGTTTGAGGAATGGAAGTAGATTTAGAATTTGTCTTCATGTTACATCTTTATAGTATAAGTAAAGTTACATAGCGAATTTTTTGATCAGCCACAACTCTTGAAAAATGAGGTATTCTTTTCCAAATTTAATCTGAATAACTCTTTAGTTCAATATTTGGTGCTGATAGACTTTCCTAATTTGTATCAGTATATTTTCCTCCAATAGGACATATAATGAGTGTACATTTTTTTGATAATCAGGAATTGTGCAATGGATAATTTTAAGCAAACATGTTATTATTTCTATAGGTAAAGAAACTATAAAAAATGGAAAAAATGCCCAAGATGAATTCCAGGTCTTTGCTTGTTGGCTGTTTTACCAGCTCCAAGACATGTGTTTGTTTTCTAAGGGTTTACCCTTTTCCCTAAAAGTTCATGGAAAATCTACCTACTTTGACTGTTTATCTGTATTCCTACCTGTTATTTCTTCAGTTTGGAGTTCTTCCTATTTGGGGCTCTGATTGTTATTTTCCAGGATTTGATTAACTCTTCCACTGTGTGTCGGATGTGCAGCCTGTACTGAATGTGCTTCACAACATATAATGTAGATTGTTGATGGTCAGGCGGATCCAGTCACCTGCAAACTGGCAGGGGCTTCACTTAGAGGGTCTCCAGGCTACAGAAAAGGGAATCTGCACAGCTAGTTGGGGGTGAGGGGGGGCGGTGAGGAAATGTACACATGTGATGAGAGGGCTGGCCAGCGGAAGGCATACGATTCAGTAATTGGCTTTTGACTCTGGGCTTGTCATTGTAGGAGGTGTTGCAGCTTGAGAGACAGATGGGAGGGCAGCTCCTAGAAGAACCTAAGGCTCTTCATTTTAAAGGCAGCACCCACAACCTACGCCTGTCGATTCACGATATCACCCATTCCCTCTGGAAAAGCAAATTGCTGGCAAAATATCAGGTAAGGTTCCCCAGCTGAACCAAAGGATTGGAGACAGCTCCAAGAAAGAAGTCTGGAGGTGCCTGGGTGGCTCAGTTGGATAAGTGTCTTATCCGGTGTCTTATCCAGTGTTTCGGCTCCGGTCATGATCTCACGGTTCATAAGTTGAGTCCCGTGTCAGGCTGTGTGCTGACCGCCTGGTGTCTGCCTGAGATTCTCTCTCTGTCTCTCTGTCTCTCTGTCTCTCTCAAAAAGAAATAAATATATAAAAAAGGAAAACGTCTAAAGTTATTTAGAAATAGCCTATTCTTTTCCTTGAAATTAATCCTGCATTGGTAATTGTTTCTCCAAAATGGTTTAGAGTTATCTGAGATTTTTGAAAAATACTATAGACTATTTGAAAGAATTTTTTTTGTATTTCTCCTGCAAATAATTGTACTATTATTGTTGTATTTTTAGTAAAAAGGACTTCCAAGTCCATCATTTTAATTAATTTTCAGAATAAATGCTAACACTGAATTGACAAAAACAGCCTCAACAATGCCTTTATGAGGAAAAACAGAAGAACAGTGTTATCCCACGTGACAAAAATTAGGCCTCAGCCTTGATGGGAGAATACATTTACATTGAAACCTTGGAAGGAATACCAGTTTGGAAATTGAAATAGCACCCGAAAATAAAATGTGGTCAGGATTTTATTAAATGATAGCATAAAAATACTGGTCCAAAACCTCATTGTGTGGACAGGTGGGAAGAGCGGAAGCCTCTCCAAGGGTTGTTCACCCGCCCCCGCCCGGCCCCATCTTTGAGCCTGAGCTCCCCAGAGACTGTGCAACATGACCTCTAGCCTCATTCCCAGTCCCAGGAGATGCAGGCACAGCTGGGTAATCTGTGAGTCCGTGTCTACACACACGCAAATCCAGTCCCACACCCCAGCACTGCAGGGAAACTGGGTGCAACTTCCTGATAGAAGTCAGTGAACATACTTAGAGTGAAGGGAAGATTTCTAGTCCATTCTTACTCTCATGTATCTAGTACTTAAGTATAAATTGTGGGAAACAAACTTCTTAGCTTGCTAACAGTCTGAAGCTTTCATAGGGGGTGCATACCAGACTCTTCTATATAACTCAGCACTTGATAGGGGGATCAAGCTTTTGACTTTCTCATTAAATATCTTCCCTTGCTTTCTTCTCTCTCTTATTTTGCAACTGCCGTAAAACCCCAGAAATCTTTCCTTTCTAGGAATTGTATCCTTTGTGCCATCATAATGGAAAATACTATTTTAATAATAATGATAATCTCCTATTAGTTCAAGCAAAGCCTTGAACTGGCTGAATTTGTAACATCTGCCAGACACTAGTGCACTTTGGTTTAGCTCATTCCACCCCGGCAGGTCTATAATTAGGTTACTCTTTTGCTTACCTTTTTAAAGATAAGGAAACTGAGGCATGGGAAGGTTTACTTACCCCATGTCACCAAGTAGGCAAGGGGAGAATGTTCTCATTTGTCCTGAATTTGGCTCCAGAGCCTCAGTTCTTCACCACCATTGACCCTGCCCCCCACAGCCTTTTTTTTTTTTTTTTTTTTTTTTTGTATCAATCTTTTCCTTAATGGAAACAAGATTCTAGGATGGGCTCTTTATGGTGGTCTAGAAGTTTAGAAAATTTATGTCTGTTAGAGGCTTGGCGCTTTTTAGGCCAAGGATTTTCTGTGGCAGCTAATCGGGAGCCCGCAGTTTCCCGCTTGCAGGGAGTTCTGACTTTCCCCTGTCCTGTGCAGAGGGGGCATATCGGCATGAAAGGGAACTAGATCAGTGCTTTACCCTTTAGACTTTCTTTGCTTTTCTCCAGAATACCACAGCAGGGATTCCTTTTAATGAGCAATGACTGTAGTGTGTAGGTTTTATTTTGGGAATGTGCTAAACTTTTGAAAAAATCACAGTGGTTTCTTTTGTAAATGACAGAGAAGTGGCAGCCTGGTTAGGTAAATGGATTCTGGAGGCTGAGTCCCTGGGTTCGTATCTCAACTCTGCCACTTAGTAGCTGTGGGACTGGAGGGGGGCAAACTTAACATCTCTGGGCCTCAGTTTTGTCATCTGGAAAGCAGGTTGGATTGTCCTTACCCATAAATAAGCCCGTGGTGAGGGTTCAATCAGGTAACTTACAATCCTGAGGAAAGTACTTGGCAGTGCAGTGTCTGAGAGTCACTTTCGGTATCAGCCCCTCACTGGTGGTTAACGTTTGTATATCCTCTAGGAAATTCCTTTTTATCATATCTGGAGCGGGTCTCAAAGGAACCTCCACTGCACCTTCACCCTGGAAAGATTTAGCCTGAACACAGTGGAGCTGGTTTGCAAACTCTGCGTGCGACAGGTGGAAGGAGAAGGGCAGATCTTCCAGCTCAACTGCACCGTGTCAGACGTAAGTAGCCCTGGCTGCCTCCGAAACGAGGGGCCGAGAGCGACTTTGCGGGGGATGTGGAGGATAACGGTATCTTAGCACAGGCCATGTGGAAAGTCCTGAAAAGCTTCCTATAGGTGCTGTTTATTAATAGAATCCTATTTTTAATGAACACAGGGAGCCAGATATATAAAAGAATATAACAGGAAATCCTTTTTGAGAAAGAAGTCTTTTATATTCGGTGGCATGAATTTAGGGATCGTGCTCTACCTTTTTACAACAGATCTGAATTTCAGGTGTAGGTTTAATCTAAGCAGCGTGTGCACAGAGTCACTTTTCCCAGAGCGTCCCCTCCCCTCAGTGCGCCATACTCTCCCCGACCTCCTCCTGAACCTGAGAAACCCTGCTCTGAGGAGGAACAAAGGAGAAGGAATAAGGCACATGGTCAGAAGGCAGCGTTTCCTGGGGCCTCGGGGAGCTGCTTGTTGAACCACAAAGCGCAGGACTGGCGTATTTTTAAAACNGCGTCGTCCTGAGGGCTGCCTGCCCTGGCAACCCGGGCCGGGGCAGCCCGGCCGCGGCCGTCACTTCCCGCCGTAGTTTCGGGAGACTTTTGACTCCTAACCAACTTTAGTCTCAGACCCCGCTGACATTCATCAGGAATGATCTCGGTGTCAGGGCGCCATGGCAACCGTCCGGCCCTCCGGCGCGCAGCCCCGGCCTCCCGGGCACACAGCGCCACCCCTGCTGGCTCCGGAGGGTGTTTTCACTTTCCGGGCCCAGCGGGTCTGCAGAGTTCAATAACCACCCAGCTCCAGGGGCAACAAAGGCCGCGGCATCTGGGAGGGGGGCGAGGAGGTCTGCTCCTTTGATGCCTGCTTTCAGTGCGAACGTTCGCGGCCTGGCGAAAAGCGGGACGAGGCGCGGCCGCGGGGGAGAGCTGTAGGCGCGCCCCTCCCCCAGGGCCGCCACCCCTCCGGGAGGAGGCAGTTTTGCTTAGTGTGATCGCAGTTGAAGGACTTCCCTCGTCGTTTCACCCCTGAGGAAAGGTGATTTCTTTTGCAACTTGGTGGCGATCGGCTCGGAGAGGCCGGCCCTCCGGTGGCGTCGGAGGCCTTTGCTNCACCGAGGGGGGCGGGGGGTTGTGTGTGCAGAAATGACTGGAGTCAGATGACTTTGGGGATTATGGGGCACTCTGCTGCTTTCCTTCTGGGTCACCGAGTCCCACCGCTGTGGTTAGCATTTGAATGCGGGTGCATGCGGCCCGCAGAGGGGGACGGACGCCTGGGGCTGGGTACTGATGTTGAGGAGCAAGAATCAGCTCAGGACAATTGATTCTGGAAAGCCCTGAGCCCCGGATCCTCATCAAAAGCTCCAAGCAGGGGTACGCTATGACTGACAAACCGTAACCAAACGGAGAAAAGGCGCCGTTT